>NW_019170460.1:362695-545448 GCF_001890805.1 Aspergillus glaucus CBS 516.65 | reverse complement strand
ACACTGGAACGGAGCTACGGACCCTTGAAGGCCATTCTAGTTGGGTTCACTCAGTGGCTTTCTCCCCAAATGGAAAGATGGTGGCATCTGGCTCTCATGACCGCACCATCAAGATCTGGCAAGCTGACACCGGCACGGAGCTACAGACCCTTGAAGGCCATCTTAATCCAGTTCAGTCAGTGGCCTTCTCCCCAGATGGAAAGATGGTGGTATCTGGCTCTGGTGACCGCACCATCAAGATCTGGCAGGCTGACACCGGCACGGAGCTACGGACCCTTGAAGGCCATTTTAATTCAGTTCAGTCGGTGGCATCTGGCACTCATGACCGCACCATCAAAATCTGGCAGGCTGACACTGGCACGAAGCTACAGACCCTTGAAGGCTATTCAACTCCAGACCAGCCTAGCCATCAAGTATCCCTAGAAAAAGGTTGGGTAGCCTTTCGAGGTGAAAAAATTCTATGGCTCCCCTCTGAATATCGTGCCTTTTCTTGTTCGGCTACTAAAGATGGTGCCCTCACTCTTGGTTATGCTAATGGGAGAGTTCTTATTATGGCATTCTGTGTACCTGTAAAGTAAGACTTGTCCTCACTTCAACTTCTCTATGTTATTTTCTGCTCTCTATTCAAAACAGGGGTCTGGGATAGTTGAGCCTTATATATGTTTCATATTGATATTAAAAGTTCAAGCAATTTCTACCTAGTTTGTATAATTGTATTTGTAGCAGTGGCGGATTTCGCCACTAAACTGCCACCAATCCCATGCACTTGATTTTATTAAAGTTGTACTGGGTATTGGTGCTGAAACCTTTTTTCTTGCTTCATTTTGTCCAGCGCCAAGCCGTATATACATGCGACGTTAAGCCGTCACACTTTGGTTTGTTTGGAGTAGGCCATGAACCTCTTGCGTGTCACGGGTTCGGACCAGTAGATAATAACGAATTGATATTCCTATCTAAACTAGTGTAGCCATCGACGAGAATATCGAATCTGGGAAAAAAAGAGAAAAGGAAATCTATCTAGAGAAAGAAGGGGTTTTATAGGCGTTCGTTTGGAATCACTAATGTCTTGTCTAGCGTGTTGATATCGTTTGTCTGTGTCAGTTGTTGACGCAGCGTTGAGCTGTTGATGCGGCGTCGAGTCGTCACATTGTACACACTAGATAGCCCCTCGCCGGCAGGCCCTGCCTTTTCCTTTCTCTCCTCATGTTAGAATTTCGTCAGATAGTCCACCAATAGATTCCTATTGAATGAGACTGTCACATAATTGTAACATCACCTTTATTCTTCTCTTTACAACCTCTTCTCTAGCGCATATAGCTAGGACTCTACCAGAGAGATCTGTATGCTTGCAATAGAGAACCCCCAAACGACCAACAACAAATGATCAAACCGAATTAGTCAAGATGGCTAGAGATGCCACTGAATGAACCCAGAGTCAATGTGTGACACAGTGACTCTGGACATGAAGGAACAGGGTTGAAAAATTATCACACATGAAGAATTTCTGGCACAGTGCTGTGACCACCCCAATAAACTATTTGACTACATTGCTGACACTTTCAACTGTATGATTGACCTTGAAAATGAATACTGCAAGCATATGGATGAAGTGCTTGTCCAGACCCTTTGTAATGAGCCCCAGAGATAGAAAGCTTAACTGGAGGACAAAGAGAGCCAGATTGATGACCTGATGGTGGAACATGATGAGTACAAGGCGGTCTATGCAGAGGTGCAGTTATGTTCTCATGTTTCCACTGTGGAGAGTACCAAGTCATCAAGCAAGTCTGAAAAGGTGCCTGATCCTGCACTCCTCACTGATGGCAAAGGACCCAAATTCAAGGACTGGATGATTGAGATGAAAGGGAAGTTCATGGCCAATGCAGACCATTTTAATAATGATTAAATGAAATGATCTCGCACTGGCGGTCTAGCACGACAGCAACTGAGTGTCAGATTGCATGATGACACCACTGAACTGTATATCAGTGTTGAACAGATGTTCAAGACACTTACTACTGCCTTCTGGAACCCCCACCATTGCATGGAAGCTGATGCGGAGCTGCAGACAATTTAAACTTGCCCGCCACTGTAACGTTCCCCAAACAATTATAATTGATTTCAAATAAGCAAACAAGAAGCAAAAGGACACAGATCCAACATACACCAAAGCGCAAAGCCAAACATCCAAGTTACTGCGCCGGTATATTCGACACAACCAACGCAACCATCTTCCCTCCCTCCGACACTTCCACATCACACAAACTCAAAATATTATAATGATGCTCGAGATCAATCCTAACAGGCCCAACATTGACCTCACCAATAACCTGAAGAGGAACTAATATCGTCGTTGTCTGACCGGTGGCTACTACGCCAGGGAAAGCAATATGACCGCTTACTCTCAGATGGGATCTGAATTCGGGGGTAGATGGCTGTCACTTATCAGTTGGATAAGGCCCTTCAAATTGAGGAAATATAGAGGGAGAGCACCTTCTGGAGATATTCATCCAAGGCCATTTTTAGAACAGTATCGCATTCGGGTGTTCCGAAGAACGGGGCAAGGGGACCGTGTCGAGGTCTGGGGAGAACATCGGCAAGCGGTTTGACTTCGGCCCATGCTTTTGCTGCGTGGTTCTTGATTTTCTCGGCTTTAATCGCAAAGATTCCCTCGGTCATGGCTTGCGTGAGGAATTGGATCCAGATTCGTTCGAAGGTTCTGCAGTTTACATTCGTCGGTTGTTGGGATAATTGAAGCGTGATAAGAGTCGTGGGTAGAGATTTAAAAACAAAACAACTGCACTAAATAGAGGACAAGTCATGGCCAGATAATATCCCCACCTCCTTGTTTGTGGTCGTTACTCAAGGCTGTCAGTTGACGACAGGGGTCTAGAATTGCGATAATCGGATTGCTGCATATGCAAGTCATCTAACATTATAAGCTATGGTTACAAGTCATTATCTAGTCCCGCCAAGAAGACCAATTGAAGCGATAGTTAGGGCATGAGGTAACATCATAACATGGTAGCAACTCCAAACAGACATTAAATCAGTATTCAAAATCATCATCCACGCCCTTCTTGCCGGTGCTCTCCTTCGTGACTGCCTCCTGTTTCCGGTACATCTCAGCAACCGCTCGTGTCGTGGTAGCTTGGTCAGGCTTCTTATCGTCACGAGACTTGATGAACCGCGGGAAACGGAGAGACACGCCCTTTTCTCCACCAGTGGTTCCGACGAACTCATCAGCTGCAGCTTGGTATCGGGGACTGAGAGTCAGATCGGCTGTTTTAACTTCCCACACTAGTCGGGGCTCAAACCACACGTCTGGTTGATCCTTGGGGACGCTCGAATGCGAGTAGAAGGGCTTGGGCCGGTCAATGGTAAGCGGAGAGAGCTCCTTGTGGAACTCTTCGAGACTAGCTTCTGAGAAACCTGTACCGATGTTGCATATTGTCTCGTAGGTTTGCGTGTTCGCGTTGTATGCTGCCAGAAGGAACGCGCCGTAGACAGACGTACGCTTTCCGCGCCCGTAGTATGCACCAAGTACGACTAGATCCAAAGAATCCCCGACGCCACTGAGATAATCCTTCTTGACCTGTGACAGAGTTAGCGAGCTAAGCTCCAAGGAAGTTTCCAGATCGAAAATACCTTAAGCCAGTTACGACTCCGCTTACTCGGCTCGTAACCACTTTCATCTGTATCAAGCATCTTGACCATCAGTCCTTCACAAGACGCCTTGACACTGTCATCAAGCAAGGTCTGGATCTCATCCAGCACATTGGTGTTACCATGCTGGGCATATTGGAACTCGCCCTCGACCTCCTGGAACGATTCATGCAGAAGTTCACGGCGCTGCCGTAACGACTTCTTGACCGCAGGCTAGGACTTAATTAGCATACAGATATTCCTGACACAGGTAACACTTCGAATCTTACCTCTCCATTCAAGAAGAGCAAATCGAATGCAAATATGCAAACTTTGACCTTAACGTCATCCGCCTTGACATCTTTTCGCTTGCGGGTCATGAGCTGCTGGAACGGAAGAACCTTCTTGCTCACCGTATCCCAAGCGACAGTCTCACAATCCAAAACGAAGCTACTAATGCCTGGCTTAATCCAGGTGTTGAGCTTTGCGAGCACATCAGGGTACTTTTTGGACAGGTCCTCCGAGTTGCGCGAGAAGATAGCACAGAGTCCCTTGGCGTCCTTTTGCAGCGTATTTTCTGCTCCTGGATAGTGCTGGATGGCGTCCGGTGCAACATAGTGGATTTGTGCTCTTTCTCCGTCATACTTGTACTCACACGTAAATTCCTTGTTTTCGAAACGGTCAAGTACTTCAGTGATCGATTTGGTCGGCTTCGCAAGCATAGGCTTGATAGGAATACCAGGTTGCAGCTTGCAGACATCCCCAAGATTTTCCAGGCCGTGTTCGAGCATAGCTGGGATGATCACCTCGTAGGCGGGAAGTTCACTGTAAACCGTCTTCAATTTGGATTCAGCGGACGCCATCTTGTCGGTTGAAGGCGATTTCTCTCCCTTCGACGCGGCTTCGTGCATAGCCATTGCTTGAGCAAGAGCCACAAGGACAGTCTTGTCAGCCAACCCAAGTCTCAGCTTTCCTTCCAAGAATCGAATGATGTATTTCGCTTCACTAGGGCCGCCCTTATTTTTGGTGATATCGATGCCCTTGCTCCCCTTGCCGGCTGCTTCCGCATCTGCAGCAGAAAGGAGTTTCTTGATACCGGAGACCTTTTTGTCTTGGGAACCATGACCTTGGACCTTGGCAATACCAAGTAAGCCTTCGTGAACGCCCCTTACTGTTAATGGCT
Source organism: Aspergillus glaucus CBS 516.65 (assembly GCF_001890805.1). Lineage (NCBI taxonomy): Eukaryota > Fungi > Ascomycota > Eurotiomycetes > Eurotiales > Aspergillaceae > Aspergillus > Aspergillus glaucus. Next base: position 540,623 of record NW_019170460.1, on the reverse strand, counting down.
TTGGCTTAAACATGGTCGGTTGGTTCGAACGACTCTTGGCCGCCACCAAGCCCAGATCTCCAATCTCGTGTTGGTCCGTTTTGATCACGCCGAGACTCCGCCCTGTACTCTCACCAATGGCTTTCATGATCAGCGACTCGCCAATTCCTAGCTCGACGCCGGCATAATCTGCGGCCAGTTTGTTGATCATGAGTTGAACCGTTGGAAGCAAGTCGTTTGGAGTCAACCGAAGTACCTGACGAAGGAAAAGCGAGCAATGGGCTGAAATCTCCAGTCGCTTGGTGGTCATCTCGATAAGAGAAAAGGTAGTGCACAGCGCTGCATAAGGAACAGGTGCGCCAGCTTTCCAGTCAGGAAATGGTTCCTTCCCAGTTCCTTGGAGCGATTCCTGCACCTTCTCAATCTTCTTCTTTTTCAATTCGGGCTTCTCATCTTCTCCTTCGCTGGCAGACGGCTCGAGATCCGAAGCCTTATCCTCCTCTTCAGGTGTCTCTTCTCCAGAGGCTTTCTTGACAACGGGTGGTGGCGAAGCCTCCTTAGCTTCCTTCTTAGAGCCTCTAGGTGATGGCGACTTTTTCTTCTTAGCAGGAGCATCGGCCTCGTCTACCGATGTCCTCCGTCGTCTCTTGCGCGCGGGCTGAACATCTGAACCTTCGCTATCTTCAGCGTCGACGTCTTTCTCCTTTTCCGCCTTGTCCTCCCCATTTTTGTTTCCATTGCGTGCACTTGATTTCCGCTTCGGAGATTCGTCTATTTTCATTTCATCGCCATTGGGAGTTTCAGTCTCGGCATTTGTCACCTCCGGCTCAGCAGCGGCATTGTCCTTCTTCTTTTTATCCGAGAATGCTAAGGTAGTCTGCTTCTTCGGAGCTTCTTTAGGGTTCGAATTCGAGCCGAAAAACCTCCTGAGAAATAAAGCGCATCAGCAATCCGAACAGTAATCAAACAACAAAACCATCCTAGCCCTAAGAACTTATCCAGTGCAGTCCGGCGACGCACCCGATAGTCAACTGGGAATCCCGAACATACCCCAGTGTAGCTTGTTTCCCCGACATTTCCAACGCAGAAAAACCGGACGCAAAAAGAGGGCTAGTCCCAGTAGATGCCTTGGGACGTTGCGCGTAAGACCCAAAAGCCCTAATACAAATCGGCGTGGCTAAAGGAGCGAGACCGATTCGGCTTGACGGTGCACTCCTGATTCTTGTTGCAGCGTAGGCAAACGGTCTCCGGCAACACAAGGCGCTGAACGAGGGCATAGACGGCTTAAGCGCGTCGGGAGGAGGTAATAAATTAGGCCTCCCTAATGTGAAGGGCACTGCGCGATAAATATAGTCGATTTTGAGGCTCTTGTTCGCTGAAGGCAGCCGTCGAGATCGTAGGCAGAAAGCGCGACGTGACGTGACGCGCGATCCATTAAAATCACGTGAGTCAATTCAAGCTGACTCTACGTCACTCCACGCTTTGAATTAGACATACTACGACAAGCAGGAGGTTTCCCGACATGTAAGAGAAGCTATTCAAAAAATCTATATACTAGTAATATTTGAAATCGGTGCTTGGCCTCCATTCCTCTTATTCTTGCGAAGAACATCGCTGTTTATTCACCGCTCTATAGATCAAGCAGAAAATGCGGGCACAGGCGGTGAGGCCTAGAGCTTCAAGATATCATCCAGAATGCGATATTGATATGATAACATCGCTCCTTGGATATTTGCTGCTATAGATGAGCTGTTAGCTTGCGATATGTCGCTATTTCTGTGATACATTTGCACCGGATGAGCATGCTGCCTTTGTCGCATAGAAACAACTTCAACTAACAAGCCATGGAGAATTCAAGGCAAGAATCCTTCAGAAAGGTAACTATATACTCTATTCAATACTTTAGCTAGCCCGGCTGACTCGAAAGACAGCTGCGCCCAACATGTGTTGAGCTCAGCGCTATCGGTTTGGGGTTCCGTGGCCATCAAGCAACCTCAAACGATGTTGCCCGAGCCCTCGAGCCATTATACAACAGCCTGAAGGAACTCGCCGATAGGGATGCGCTTGACGAGAAACTGGCAGAATATGCGTTCTTCCCGCTTTCACATATACTCAACGAGACACAACGAATTTCCGCGCGTTGTCTGGAACTAACCGTCAATTGCTTGCGAACCCTCGTCGCAAAAGGATGGCGGCAGCATCTGTCCCCGATGATGGGGAAACAGCTCATAATACTGTTGACGCTTATAGTTGGTGGCGTACCGAATAGGACCAATGGAGGCCAGGCGGCAAGTACTCGGCCGGAGGAATTGATTATTGCGGGTTTCAACTGTTTTTCTGCCATCTTCGACGCCTTGGGTGGCCCTCTCGCGGAGAAGACTGTATACAATGAGATTGGTACCGCGACAATTGTTGATCAGACAGTATACATCTTGCTTGAAGGTGTTACGGATAGCAGATCTGATGACTTGAGTCTCGCTGCTGCAAAGGCCCTCCAAGGTCTTTATCGTCGTATAACTGATCGAGTTGTGCTGGCAAGCATTATGCCGCGCACGGTGTCTGCTTTGACAAAGGTGCTGAAGCCATCGACCCAAATAAGGCGCTCCTACCGGCTTTCCGTTATCTGCCTCGAGGTTCTTGCGCATTTATTGAAGACGGTCTTGAATGATCGCGTTGCCAGCACCTCAGAGGAACCAGTACAGCCTGAAACAGGGAACGACAAACTTGTGCTTGATGATTCGTGGTTGAAAGCTACAACTACACAGATCAAGCTCGCACTCGCTAATGTGGTCCAGATAAGGCGTCATGAGCGGTCAGAAGTACAGGTGGCTCTTCTTGACCTATGTCTCATGGTCATCGAGGACTGTCAAAATACTCTCCAGGATTCAATACCCATAATGGTGGAGACCATCGTCGTTCTGTCAGATATGGACGAAGAGCAGACACCAAATGCTGCGTATTCATCACTAAGGCATCTTGCCATTGTCTATCCAACGATCCTCGATTCCCTCAAAGACTCGCTTAAGTCGTGGGTTACGTCTTTTCCACGGACTATGCAGGGCAACGACGAAACAGCAAAACAATGGGGAATCAAACAGATATCGACTGTCTTCCAAATCTTGTCACAAGTTCAGTCTGGATCTGATCTCCTGACGACGGGCTTGGCTGGAGGCTTATGCGACAGTGTTTCTGCCGTCGTTGGACACACAGCCAACACACTTCAGCCAGTGAGCCTGGATCCATCGAATAACTTGAGCCTGGAAGTGGCCCGGCGTAATTACAAGTCAATGACCTTTCCACCCGTTTTGATGGAGCATCGAAGCCAACATCAGACTCTCATCGATCTGAAGTCTATGGTAACCAGACTTAGCCTTTCGGATTCTGGTAGTGAAATCACAGGCTCAATCATTGGACGGATGCATAATGCATCAGGGGATGCTATACTTGCTCCTTTCTGGTTATCCTTGACATTCCTTAACAACAGCTCGCAAGCTACAACAGCTTTCGATGACTTCATAGCGTCTGATTATGTGGACTTCTCCGTGTCCCCTAGCACGAGATCAAACATGATAGAAGACTTGTATTACATTTCATTGCCCATATTAAATGAGCCGCTGATTGATGACTCGCGAGACTGGCGTGTGTCGGCACTTGCCCTGGAAGCGGTCGCACTCCAGGCGCAACAGCTCGGCGAAGCCTTTCGTCCAGAACTCATGGATGCTTTATATCCTGTTCTCCAGCTTTTGGCTTCCGGAAACAACAACCTTCAAAACCATGCCATGACGTGTCTTAACATTCTCACGACGGCGTGCAACTACGGCGATACAAGCACCATGGTTATCGAAAACGTCGATTATCTTGTTAATGCAGTTGGCTTGAAACTGAATACTTTCGATGTCTCACCATATCCACCACAAGTGCTATTAATGATGATCAAGCTGTGTGGAGCGCGTCTGATTCCCTATCTGGATGATCTGATAGGTTCCATCTTCGGAATATTGGATATGTATCACGGATACCCAAAGCTTACGGAAATTATTTTCAAGACTCTTGCTGCCATTGTCGAAGAAGGCGCAAAAACGCCTTCAGTTTTGGCCATCACAGAAGGCGAAGACGATAAACGTCCTGATCATCGCAAACGTCAATACGAGAGGCTCGACGTATCGACCCTTGTCAAGGACTTTGCTGCACGGAAATCCAAACGGGCCAAACTCTCAGAAGAGGAAGCCGAGGATACGGGAAAGTCCACACATCCAAAACAGCCCTGGACGTTGGAGTCTGAGGGCCTCAAACAACCAGAGCCCAGCTTGAACTTTGCAGCAGATCTCATGGAAAAAATGGAAGGAGAAACGGACGAACCCCTCCCAAAACCTCGTGAACCCGAAGGCAGCGAAAAGCCTCTAACCAAGTCACACACACTCCTCTTGAACATCATCAAATCGATACCGTCTCACCTATCCTCGCCTTCCCCGTACCTCCGCCGCTCCCTGCTCTCGACCGTTATACAAATCTTCCCCATCCTCTCACAAAACGAAACCAGCTTCCTACCCCTCATCAACGACCTATGGCCACCTGTAGTCTCGAGGATTAGCTTCCCTTCCTCCGCTAAAGATATGTCATCTTCGAATTCCCTCATGACAAGGGACACCCCTGCTGCCTCCGCAGACCGCGCGGAGCAGAGATCCGACGAGTCCGAGATCAGAGAAGAAACATATGTCATCACCAATGCCATCGAGACCGTTCAAGTTATGTGCAGCACCGCCGGCGACTTTATGGCATCACGAGTAGAAAGCGAGTTCCCACGCTGGGAACGTCTCTACAAACGCGCATGGGACAAAGTCCGGCAGGATGCAGAAACAGCCCTTGGCAGACGAGCAGCTCGTCAGCTACCGAAATCAAACTCACCTTCCGAGCCATCCTTTAACTTCGTGCAGTCATTGTCATTGGCCATTTCCACCTCGTCAGCATTCACCGCAGCAGGAACACCACCATCCAACATCCGTACATTCACACCGCACCACAGTCTCTGGCGAGCCTTAACATCTCTATTTTTTACGCTGCTCACACACGTCCGCCTCCCTCTTTCGATGGGCGATCAGATATGTGAATTCCTCGGTGCTTGGATAGCAAGATACGCTGGTCCTGATTATTACTTTGCCTTCTATCACTCGTCATCTGAAGCCAAGATTCCGGAAACTCTGAAGATCGAGTCTAAAGCAGTCGATGATGCGATCCGGGCTATGGAGACATGGAATGCTGATATGACTTGGTTTATCTTTCAGCAGGAAAGGGCGCGGGTGCGGGATGCTGCGGGTATGGGGAAGGTTGGAGTAGCTAGTTTGCAGAAACGGAATGATGTCGGGACTGGCTCTCTTTCGTTGCTGGAAGGTCGGTTGAAGTTTGTAGAGGTCGTGTTCTGATCTTCGAGTGACACAGACTCGAGAGAAAGTCCCCGGTTGATTGGACACTAGGTACATTTGTTTGTGCATTACAGTTTGAGACAAAATAATGACTTGTAACCATATCTTCATCATGGTAAGAAATTGACATATAGCCAAATACATAAGAATTATGTAGAATTTGCACTCTCTTCAGTACAACCTCCTCGTCGACACAATGACACCCATGCTCAGACACTTAGGATAAAATGACTTTCTGAAGGATCTTTACTCCATTGCATCCATGAAAAAGGAATTAATTTGTGGGAACCACCGCTCTGGAAAAGTTGCTACGGCTCCCATCATTCCTCCAGTTGAGTCTCTACCAGGAAAAGATAAGGCCATGTCCAATATATAAACTGATGGACATCAAGAAACAGAGTCGAGCAGCTCGCAGGCACTCCGTGTCAAATTTGACCTGACCATGTCCACACTGGGGCTGGAATGGGTATTGGGAGGACATCGCATGGCAGGAATCCCGTCTGAGACATTGCCATCCCTATCATGTTCGCTGATATCGCGCCATTTTGACGTGAATCAGCGATTTGACCACATTCTACGACGTGTCCGAAAGCTGCGAGATAGACCCTGTCGTGCCATATTGATATATTTTTGACTACCGATCTGAGGACGGAACCATGCCTCGGAAATATCAGCCACGAGTAACAGAAACGAACCTGTACTTCCAAGTGGCACAATAATCAGCACATGGCATTCGATAAGCTGTTATTATTACACAAGACACATGGCACCACATGGTGCTGTGATACTCGCAATGTCGTCGAAGGAATCGCGAACAGCAACAATGGTCCCTTTTTTTAGCGTGTTTGCCCCTCCAGAAAGAACCGAGGTTATCCGATGTAACCTATCTCTTTACTGCTGATGCAATTGGGCCCTGGATTTCAGATCATTTAGTGCATGCATGATTTATTGAAAGCTGTGCTAGTTATTCCTCCTTCTTGATTCGGTAATATGTTATACAGGAAGGAATGGTGGTCTGGCGGCGTGACCCGTCAGCCTCACGACTATAAATTGCAGCTATGGCACACTCTCTTCTACTTTCTATATGCTAGCAGAGCATACTCGATCTTAGTTCGCCATGGGACCTCTCCGGTGGTTCTCCGTCTTTGCTGCGGCGTCGGCTGCTTTGGCCATAACCCCCGAGTCAGTGCTTATCAACATAAACGGAGATCTACGAATAGTGTTGCTGATCTTCAAAACAGGCAACTTATCTCTGCTCCGAGCAGAAGCGAAGCTATCCCCAACCCATCTGGCGTATGTGAACATCTCACAGTCCAATCTCACGTGTTGATCGAGCATGGTTTTGGTGACACTATAGGTCATACTAGGATGTCGCACTGTTTTCCACGTCACAATATTCCTTCGGAACTCACGAGTCCTCCTTTTGGTGGAGCCTGATCGACCTGAAGACCGGGGAGATCAACCGGCTCACGAACGATAGCGATGTCTCCGAAATTGTGTGGCTGGGAGATTCTAGTGTCTTATATATCAACAGCACCAACGCGAACATCCCTGGTGGTGTGGAATTATGGGTTTCTGATGTTTCCGACTTTAAGAATGGGTAAGCTGGTCCGTTCATCCTGTACTCGTGTTTATCGCTCACAAAATATAGATACAAGGCTGCTTCATTGCCGGCTTCTTTCTCGGGTCTGAAGGCCGTCACCACGGGGACCGGCGATGTCCGATTTGTCGCATATGCAGAGTCATATGGAAATGGTACAGCGTACAATGAGAAATTGGCCATCACTCCTCGAAGCTCTGCCCGGATCTACGACAGCATCTACATCCGACACTGGGATAGCTATCTCACCACTAAATTCAACGCTGTCTTTTCCGGTACCTTGAAGGCTAGAAACGCCTCTAGTACTAGTGGAAAGCCTCGCTATATCTCTGGGGGCTCGTTGCGCAACTTGGTCTCGCCCATCAAGAATGCTGAGTCTCCTTATCCTCCGTTTGGAACGTCGTCAGACTATAATCTCTCCCCGGATGGAAAGTGGGTAGCTTTCAAGAGCAAGGCACCAGATCTTCCAAAGGCCAACTTTACAACCTCCTATATCTACCTTGTTCCCCATGATGGCTCCAGAAAACCGGTTGCTATTAACGGCCCCGAAAGCGCAGCCAAGCCGAAGGGAATTGATGGGGATTCCAGCAACCCTGTATTCTCTCCCAACAGTGACAAAGTGGCCTACTTTCAGATGAAAGACAATGACTACGAGTCAGACCGCCGCACGTTATATGTGTACAGTGTTGACTCCAACTCTACCATTCCGAGCCTTGCGACGGACTGGGACAGATCTCCGGACACCGCAAAATGGACTTCAGACGAAGAGACTTTGCTGGTTACTAGTGAAGACAAGGGCCGGTCAAGGCTTTTCTCTCTTCCAGCAAATGCAGGAGATGACTTCAAGCCCAAGAACTTCACCGACGGCGGTGCTGTGACGTCTTATTACCAGCTTCCTGACTCTACTTGGCTGGTCACAGGCAGTACTCTCTGGACAAGCTGGAACGTTTACATTGCGAGTCCGGAGAAGGGGATTATCAAATCTCTGGCTTCTGCCAACGAGATCGATCCTGAACTAAAGGGACTCAGCGCTGCAGATATTGATGAGTTCTATTATCAGGGCAATTGGACTGATGTAAGCTTTCTTGCCTTTTCTTTACTTTCTGGTACTAACCTTATAGATCCAATCTTTCCTCGTATACCCAGAAAGCTTCGACAAGAGCAAAACTTACCCTCTCTTGTTTTATATCCACGGTGGTCCTCAGGGTTCTTGGGCTGATTCATGGAGCACACGATGGAATGCCAAGGTGTTCGCAGACCAGGGATACGTGGTCGTGGCACCAAACCCGACTGGTAGCACTGGTTTCGGCGATGCGCTTACAGATGCGATCCAGAACAACTGGGGTATGTTATCTGCTTAGCACTATAGCTCATGCAATACGCTAATAGTGATGACAGGAGGATCACCCTACGATGACCTAGTCAAAGGTTGGGAATATGTCCACGACAACTTTGACTTCATCAACACAGACCACGGCGTAGCAGCGGGAGCCAGTTACGGCGGTTTCATGATCAACTGGATCCAGGGTAACGACCTGGGCCGCAAGTTCAAAGCCCTGGTTAGCCACGACGGCAGCTTTATCGCAGATGCGAAGATCAACACGGAAGAGTTGTGGTTCGCTCAGCATGAGGTATGTCCACCCTCTCTGTCCCATTTTCCAAAGAAAATATCCACTCACGCAATACAGAACAACGGCACCTACTGGAACAACCGCGACAACTACCGCATCTGGGACCCCTCTGCCCCCGAACACATCCTCCAATGGGACACGCCTATGCTTGTCGTCCACAGTGACCACGATTACCGTCTCCCCGTGTCAGAGGGTGTGGCGCTTTTCAACGTCCTCCAGGAACGGGGCGTGCCTAGTCGTCTTCTGAACTTCCCGGATGAGAATCATTGGTAAGTGTCCTTTTTCTATATACGCAACAAAAGTAGGATGTGGAGCTGACAATGAACAGGGTCCAAGATCCCGAGAATAGTATCGTGTGGCACCAGCAGGTGCTGGGTTGGTTGAACCGGTACTCCGGGGTGGAGGCGGAGAATGTGCAAGCTGTAAGCTTGGATGATACAACCGTTGAGGTCGTCAATTATAATCCTTGATAGGCGGGCAGGTGCGCAACGTACATTCTATATATATTCCGATGTGAGGGTGAAGTGATTGTTTACAACTCTAACAACATCATTCAACTTGATCCTGTCGAAACAAAATACAATACTCTCTACTATACTACTATCTACATACTATCTACTCATCTTTCGAAGAATTAAAATAAATGCCCACAAAAACGAAAGCATACAACAGTCGGGGCTCGATGGCGGTACTACCCGGTGCCGGTGAAGGAGCTCAATGGTGCGCTTTAAGAATCCTCTGAGAACCCTATGACCCATTGGCCGTTATAGAGGAATTGATGGACAAGAGAAACTACAGATCAGGCTATCTACAGGAACATAGACAAGACGCAGCTTGAAGAGCTGCAACAAGATCCGTGGCAACTCATGTGCGGCCGCTGGCATACTGGGCGACAAATAGAGATCGCCTTTAGCGACGTCCATTACGGCTTCGGTTTCCTCTACCCCGTTGGTTTCGGCGTTCAGCGGCTTCTCATACAGCCCGACAGGTAGCGCACTCCCGTCCTGGTAATGAATAAATACCACGGTGTATGGTGCACTCAACCATATGTCCCTTTTTTATACAATTCGAGCTGAATGATTGGCGACATCCCCCACTGCACGGTTTATGTCACAACCCAAAGCCTAGGAACTTAGAACCGGGACCGGACCATTTCGAGGCCTACTGGTGGAAATGATCCCAACACTCTGCCTGGTGCTTGCTTTCAAAGATATTCCGTTTCATCTGACTTTCATACTCTGTCTTCAACCACCATGCAACGAATTCATCATTCACCATCTCCGTCCAAGTAATTTTGCTGATATCCGTTGGATATCTGTTGGATATCCACTTCTGCCCGTGAATACCCAATTAGGATCTAGTGTTATTATTATCCAACACGTCGAAGTCGCGTCCGTGGCTCCATTTGCCTATACCCCTGATATTTTCAGCTCTGATATTTATGTGAGTCTCTCACTGATATTTACAGTCATTACTGCCTTGCTTTCTTATTCTTTACTAATCATGCCGCAATTACAAGCGTCTGATAGTCAATATGAGGCATCCCACTACGCGGATTCCATCATTGATCCAGAGCTTCTCCAATCTGACGATTTCACTGACGCGCTTGGTAGTGAAACACCAACCTCAATTCGCTTCTCAGACCTTTCTCTCCCCCTTTGGTATTATCGCGCACCGGACTCACTAGAGCGTGTTGGCAAGCCCCTTCAACAGCACTATATTCTCTATAGTAGTGATTCAACCAATCCGAAGATGGAGGAATCTAGAAGAGAATTTGTAGGATGGTGGTTGAAGATTGAGTATGGCCAAAAGCAAGATATACGGAGGTCTATTCAATGGGATAGCAACCTCAAAAAGTCTGATGTTTGGTCATCATTTGATCAGGTTGCACATGCAAAGACTGGCAAGCCAAAGGTTATGTGCAAGCGCTGTCAAGTTGTTCTCTATGTCACGGAGCATGGACGCTCGCGAGATGTATAGCATGTTTGATTACTTTGACCTGTTTGGCGTAGAACATCCACTGAGCATCGCTTAAACCCCTCGCACACACTAAATAGCTTGTCGCCGGCAGGCCTGCCTCTTTCCTTTCTCTCCTCATGTTAGAATTTCGTCAGATAGTCTACCAATAGATTCATATTGCTCGAGACCGTCACACTGGCCAACACAGTATGAGGAGTTAAAGCTCCCCTACTAAGGCAAGTAACAATAGCCTGTGTGGTCTCAGTCCTTTGCTATGGAGCTGAAGCATGGTGGCTAGGACGGAGAAAATTAAGACAGTACTTCTCAGGCAGATAGAAACTCATCTCCAATGGGGTGGGAGCCTAGCTAGCCTGTCTGGACCGGGTACTCCGCAGCACGCTCCTAGGAACCCTCCCAGTTTACAGGACCACCCGAACAGCTGTACTTCACCGGGAGTCAGCCATACCGCCCATGGAATTACTCCTCGACCAGAGACGGCGAAGCCTGGCCATCAGAGTTCATCAACTAGATACCCAACATCCCCTGCACCTCCAGGTCACACACCAACGAATCCGGTACATCAGTACCCGCCTACTCCAGGCTGTTGTTGACCTCAAAAACTTCCACTTCATTGAGCAGGTGGACCCACTGCTGATAAGCCCCTGGGACTCAAATCTGGAGCCTAAAGAGCAGCCAACCGCGATCCCAAAGTTACAGGCCAGGGAGGACTTTCAGATATGGCTCGATTTCACCCCACCACTATCAATTGTCGTCTATACAGATGGGTCTAAAGGAAAAGAAGGATCGGCCGCAGGAGCTGGCTGGGCCGGCTTCTGGGGAACCACCAAGACCAAGATCTTCAGCGGACATGCAAAGCTCCTCGACCATGAGGTCTTTGGTGCAGAGGCTAGAGCGGCCTTGCTAGGCCTACAGGCAGCCCTTAAGGATCCCAGAACCCAGCACTCCACAAACATATATATCTGCCTGGACAACCTGGAAGCAGATAAGGAGGCTAAAATGGGTTGCCATGCTCCCCTGGAGCTCCCTCCTCCACCTGCCTCAATAGCAGCCGCCAAGCGGGCAGCCCAGAGGGTGCACTGGCGATGCTTTGCACATTTCTGGGCAGAAAAGGCCCCCGAACGTTATAAGGACCTTGGTATAGGCATAGAGAAACGGCCACCAGAGCTCCACCTTCCCCGAGCAGCTCTGGGTCACCTCCTAGCTGCCAGGAGCAGCCATGGTGATTTTGCAGAGTACCATGAGTGCTTCAAACATGATGATGCCTTATTAACCTGCTCATGTGGCTGCAGGAAAGAACCTTCCCATTTCTACTCTTGCCGGGAAGGCCGCAAAGCAGCAGCCCACCCGTGGGGCCAACAATCAGTAGCAGACATCCTCACCAAAAAGACAGGATTCACTGCATATGCAGATTGGCTGGGAAAATCGCATTTCTACACAGCCGTCTGCAGACGCCATTAGACATCTAAACTCGCCAAATTCAGGATGTCCAGGCTTACCTCTGGTCTCCCTCTCTCTCTCTCTCTTCACTTTATTTCCCCTCTTTTGTATCCTTTTCCTTCTTACTTGCCCGTGTTCTTGCTCTCCCTTTCAAACCAATTCGCTCGATTCGCTGGTTGACAGCCATGAAAGCCCAAGCAGCCCCCCGCGCGGGGGGCTACCTGTATTTAGATGATAGATGGTAGTTTAGCTAGGTGACAGGCAGTTCCGATCTGCCCGTCGTATGTCCCGCACCGGGACCAGGGCTTTTCTGCTTCCGAGGTCTCCAATCCAAGGATGCGTGGAAAAACCCGAACCTCGACGTAAAATAGAGACACACACACACACACACACACACACACACACACACACACACACACACACACACACACACACACACTACTACTACTACTACTACTACTACTAATACTACTAGTAGTAGCATATTTCCGAAAATGCACAATTTCACATTACAGGTACACAATGACTAGATTGGAGAAAAAGGGCTTGGCGACGGACAATTGAGATATGTGATATGGGGCCAACCAAGCGGAGACTATGGCATTGTTGCATGAACCATATGTACCGAGACCACATATGTGTCATTTTATGTGAAAATGCGACAGAATATGACAGCAAAAGCAACTAGTGCTCCTCCGACTGCATACTATGTATGCAGAGTACAGGTACTATGTACGTATCGGGTCCCAATGCTCTTGTTGAAGGTCGGCGATTTGACTCGACGTGGGGCAAGATTCGCAGCAATGGCAGTGTAATCGACCATCTCATACGGAGTACAGAGTAATCCTCTCAATGGCTTTTTTCGGTGTACAAAGTGTTTATGCAAAAACAGTAACCGAATCCTCCGCCTAAGGCTCTGGGATCGAGCGCACGGCTCCACGCTAGAGCTTAACGACGATTAATTGCCATAGTATTCTCAGCCTCAGCTTAAAATCAAATAGTCTATCACATCAGTACCGGATTCAGAATGCTCTAGCTAGAATGGCGCCGATCAGCTCGTCAATAGTCTATAGGTCGACGCAGTCGACGTAGCCTGACAAGTCGTGTGTTGATCTCTCCAATTGATACGGAGTAAATCTTTATGATGAATTGGTATCTATATTTTGATTACTCGTACATCATTTTCCTTCCCATCGTCACGGCCACTCCCCAGAGTTGACTTCACACACTTGCAGCCGAAAAAACATCGCGAAGATGACTGGAATTGTCGAGAATGCGCTCACTTGCGGGGTGCCTCTGAGTGGAAGCTCGACTGAGATCTTGGAAAACGCCCTTTATACTCCCGCGACGAGCCCCGGAACCGACGATGGAACCCGATCCCCCAAGATGTCGACGACACTGAGGATACCCGTGTCCCTTTCCCGGTTGCGGTTTTTGGAATGGCCATGAGATTGCCTGGGGGCGTCAGCTGCGAGAAGGAGTTTTGGGACTTTCTGGTTAACAAGCGCGATGGCTTGTGCAAGGTCCCTGATACCCGCTACAAAATTGATGCTTTTCACGACGACTCGAGGACTGGTGCAATCCGAACACAGCACGGGTACTTCCTTGAGCATGATATTGCACAGTTTGACACGGGCTTTTTTGGCATTAGTAAGGCTGAGGCTGCGAAACTTGACCCGCAGCAAAGGCTCTTACTAGAGATAATCTGGGGATGTATGGAGAATGGTGGACAGACAGGATGGCGGGGAAGGAACATTGGCTGTTATGTTGGGGTTTTTGGTGAGGATTGGCTGGACTTGAAGACAAAGGACACCCAAGACAATGACAGATACCGCGTGGTTGGAGCGGGTGACTATGCCATCTCCAATCGTATCTCCTACGAGTACGACCTTGGAGGCCCAAGCATCACCTTTCGAACGGGCTGCTCATCCTCCTTGGTAGGCCTTCATAAAACATGTCAGGGTCTCTATTCCGGCTAATGTTCTTCTGCATTGGTGGCTGGCACGAATCTCATCTTCACGCCAACAATGACGACTTCGATGTCCGATAACATGGTCATTTCAAAAAGTGGAATTTGCAGAACCTTTGATGCCGCAGCAGATGGATATGGAAGAGGAGAGGCAGTCAACGCCATATTTATCAAACCCTTGGACAAAGCACTCCAGGATGGTGACCCGGTTCGTGCTGTTATTCGCTCTAGCGCAGTGAATTGCGATGGGAAGACTCCTACGCAGCGCAAGAAAGATTGATCAGAAGAGCGTATAGGAAAGCGGGAATTGACAAAGTGTCACAAACTGCTTTCTTTTGAGTGCCATGGCACTGGGACAACTGTTGGAGATACATCAGAGACATCTGTTGTGGCCAATATCTTCGGAAAAGAAGGTATTTATATCGGTGCGGTATGTGTCCTATCTAGCTCTTTTCCTAATGATATCACATACTAATGCAATTCAAGGTCAAACCAAACGTCGGGCACTCTGAAGGCGCGTCTGGAATTACCAGTGTTATCAAGAGTGTTTTGGCGCTAGAGAAGCTAACCATTCCACCCAATGTTCATTTCCAAAGTCCCAATCCCAACAGTGCGTTATCATACCCTCTCAGCTATCTGAGATTATATGCCCAAGTGCTAATATGTGCTCAACATAGTCCCATTTGAAAAGGCGAGGCTGCAGCTGCCCTTAGAAGCTACCGCCTGGCCGAAAGACCGAAGCCAGAGGATAAGCATCAATTCATTTGGCATTGGCGGAACGAATGCTCATGTAAGTTGATGCCGCAAATTTTTTCTCGTCTAATTCTGTCGTGTGGGTGCTGACATGGTCAGGTTATTCTTGATTCTGCCTCTCCCCTGCAGCAGGATGATGCATGCATAGATGTGGATGACCAACCAGGCCCTCAACTTCTGGTTATCTCTGCGAGATCAAAACAGTAATTAGATGGATAGATTGAGAATTTGCAGAAGTATCTGGAGACAACCAAGTCATCATTAGGCGATATTGCATACACATTGGGTTTGAGGCGAGAACATATGCCACACAGGGCATTTGCATTCACAGAAGCGAATGGAAAAGCCTCATCTTTTGAGAAGACCAAGTTCTCCAAGGCACCCATCGTTTTCGTGTTCACCGAACAAGGTGCTCAGTGGCCCGGGATGGGCCGAGAATTGATCGAAAAAGTAGGAATCTTCCAGGAAGATATTCGGATGATGGACCGCATCTTGCAAGGAGTTACGAACGGGCCTTCGTGGTCTATTGAAGGTATGTCCGCATTCTTTTTCAAAAGAGCAAATCTAACGTTCAAATTCAGATGAGCTTTTGAAATTCGACGATGACAGCCGAGTTGTAGAGGCAAAATTCGCGCAACCACTCTGAACAGCCGTCCAAATAGCTCTTGTAAACCTTCTCCAACACTGGGGCATTACACCTGATGCAGTGGTGGGACATTCCAGTGGAGAGATTGCAGTTGCCTATGCCTCGGGTGCATTGTCTGCTGAGGTTGCAATTCTCGTTGCATACTTCCGTGGTCAAGCAATGAAGACTTTCTCCTCTGAGCATCATGGTGGCATGGCGGCCGTTGGTCTTGGTTCAGAAAAGGCAAGGCCTTTCTTGAAGCCGGGCGTCGTCATCGCTTGTGACAATAGCCCAGAAGGTGTCACGCTCTCAGGTGATAGTGACACCCTCGGTGAAGTTCTGGATGGCATTCATGCCCACGACAATGAGATATTTTGTCGACATCTCGCCGTCAATGTTGCCTACCATTCACACCATATGGTCGAAGCTGGGGAAGTGCATGAGAAGATGGTCCATCCGCATTGCGCACACAAACTATCTATGGCGCCAATGTACTCTACTGTTTCAGGGACAATTATATCAGATCCCTCAATTCTGAACGCCCGTTACCGGCGCAAGAACTTGCAGTCCCCCGTTCTTTTCAACACGGCAATTCAACGGATCATTGGAGATGACGACCAGTCAAAGCTATTCCTGGAGATCGGACCCCATTCAACGCTATCCGGTCCTATTCGTCAGTCACTTGCGAAGGCCGATACGAAAGACCACCGCTATCTTCCAACCATCATTAGGGGCAAAGAGCCGTGGAGAAGTCTTCTGGTAACAGCTGGGAACCTATACACTCACAGCGCACCTATAATCCTCCCTTCCCTCATTGCGCAAGGCAAAGTCTTGACAGAACTTCCCCCATATACCTGACAGCACGACGAAAGACTCTGGGACGAGCCCCGTCTTGTTCGTGACTGGAGACTTCACCGATATCCTCACCATGAACTCCTAGGCTCTCGGGCTCTGGAGTAAAGTGATTTAGAACCGGCTTGGCGGAACTTTTTCAATATAGAAGATGCTCTCTGGGTTGGACCACAAGATTGGCAATAATATTGTCTTTCCCGCTGCTGGTTATGTTGCCATGGCAGGTGAAGCTGTGCGTCAAGTGACTGAATCTACGGACTATTCTCTGAGGAATATATTCATCCGAAATGCACTGATTCTAGGGGGCTCCGGGCCTGCTGAGATGGTCACGAGTCTGTGACAAGTCAAGCTTGCAGACAATGTCGACTCGCCATGGTTTGACTTTACCATTTCAGCCTATCAAAACGGGAAGTGGAAGAAGCATTGCATGGGTCAGGTTCGGTCAGGCGCTGATCAAGAACATGATGTTCCCTTGAGCCAGACCTATTCTCGACAGATTGAATTTGATAAATGGTATCGTGCACTCAAAAAACGCGGGCTGGACTACGGATCCCATTTCAGAGGATGACTTCTTATTCTGTTTGCAACTTGTTCAATATGTTAGTAGGAGAGCCTTCAGGCACATAATATCATTATTCAAACAACGCTTCCAGTATTCTGTATGCCTTATGACTTTGTAACAAGGGTAGGGTCTTAGCCGCTGCGCATCGCCGATTCTCCGCATCTTATCTACCGCCATACCTGAACCGATCTCTATTCTTATATCGTCTTATATCCAAGTCTACAAGTCTCTATCTCTCGCCCTCTATACTGAGATACTGAAATACGCCCTGATCGCTGCCGCTCCTACAGCCGACTTGGAGATATGGCCAAGGAATTCGTGTTCATGAAGATTGCTGTCTGCGACTATGATGGTATGGAAAAGGAAATCTCCGGCTTCTTTGTTTATTTTTCTCCAGTATAAAAACGGCCATAACGCCCTCCTGTATTCTAGTTCTTCATCTAATTTAATTCTCATCTTTCTATCGATCCTCTTTTAGTATATGCCATCCAGCATACATTTTTCGGACACCCCCGTCTATTGTCTAGACTGCATTGGGGACATCAGTTCATGGTCGAGAGCACTCTAGTCTCGGCTATATAATGTTCCCAGACATGGTGGGAAAATCTATTCTTGTATCTGCATGGGTATGGGTGTCTTCATAAGTTACTGCTGAAGGTAGAATATTGCGCAAGAAAGCTAGGAGATTCGCTTGCGAGGATAGTGTCGATGTAAAAATAAAAATAAAGAAAAAATAAAAGAAAAGGGGGGATAAGTCGTAGATAACGTATGTAGCTACCCTTGCCATTTACATTGACTAGAATCTTTTTTCCTTCACTATATGCTCATGTACCCCAAGACTCCTATTCACCCTTCATGTCATCCAAAACCGCCATAGCACCACCAACAAGGTGCAGACTCCCAGTGACCAAAACCTGGCTCTCTCCCACACCACCATTGATGTTCTTAATATATTCAATGGCTCCCTCGATAGATGACAGCGCCGCGACTTCAGTCCCCGGGTTCAGATCCTTCCATATATTCGCCAATTCTCTCTGCAGGCTGAGATTCTGGATGGCGTCTGGATCTGTGTTCTTGTCCATAAGGTCTGCTATTTGTTAATTTATCCATTTCTATTATATTATATTCGATGGGTGAGGGCAGCGTACCGGGATTGTATGAATTGTCTTTATACGTCACGTTCGTGCAGAACAGCGCGTACTGAAAAGACATCTTGAAATGGTCGTGCAATGTCTGGTGGATAGTTTTCAGCAGCGAGACGGCATCTCTTCTCTTCGACTGCTGATTAAAAACCAGCACACGAGGTATATCTCTGTGTCGTTTCTGTGATACCTTCCCAAACCACAACGACGCTACTTCCAGACTTGCCTCTGTGTGCGCGCCGTCCAGGTGCCAGTGTTGCTGTCTGCTTCTTAGTTCCTCGCATCTACCTCGCCAAACAACGCTTTCTAGGCCTTGGACGAATTCTGCTGGGAGGTTTTGCTGGTCAGGATTAGTTTCAATGCCCAGTTTCCCCAGGACAGTATGCGCGAGTGCAATAGCCAACGAGGCATTCTTCCTCTGGAAGTCTTCTGCAGGCCGGATATCCACCTTTTGCTGTAATAGCGCAGGACACACCCCAACCCTGCCAAGTCCTTTAGCCCCCCTCTCCACAGCCCTCTGCTCAAGAACCTCCATAGCCTCGGGCACCTGGTCGACAGTAAACGCCGGACACCCCTCCTTGAATATCCCGCTCTTATGCCACGCGATACTGTCAATTGTATCACCCAGCACATTCACATGATCAATCCCCAACGTCGTGATACCAGTCACAGCAGGCTTTTCAAAAACATTCGTCGAGTCGTTCTCGCCCCCAACACCGACTTCGTAAACAGCGACATCAACGCCCTCTCTCATAAACACGTGGATCGACAATAACGTCAGGAACCGGAAATACGTTGGCTTCAATATCGACGGATCGAGTCCGTCCCGTACCGCGGATTCCTCGAGCGCATCCCATACTTCGAAGAAGTACTTCGTAAAAAGTTCTTCGGATATAGGCTGCGAGTTTATCTGGATTCTCTCGCGCACGGCTATGAGATGCGGGGAGGTGTAGAGGCCGATTTTGCGCGGTGCGCCAATGGATGAGTGGTAGCGGTTGAGGATCGAGTTTACGAATGCGCAGGTTGATCCTTTGCCTTTTGTTCCGGCGACGTGGACGACGTTGAGGCTGTTGAGGTCGGTGGGCTGGAGATGTATTATGGTTAGGGATTTGGTATGCTTCGTTTAGTGGAAAGGGAAAGCATACCGTATACCCGATACGGGATAACCACTTCCTCATTTGTGGTACATCGGCTTTACCTAATAGCTGGCGACGAAGTTCGCATTTCTCTTTGGAATTGAAGCCTGTCTGGGTGGTGTTTAATCGATGTACGGCATCCTGTTCTGTATAAGTACGAGTACATTCAACAACAGGTGTAGGTGCTTGCATGATAAGTATAATGCTTAACGGTTGTTGTTTCTCTACACAGAGACATTGTTAAAAATCTCTTTAAACCAAATGCACTCATATGATTTACTATGCATATCCGAGGGATAGTTGTGAGTTTATATAGGTTGGCCATGGAAGGTTGGCCATGGAAATTTCAAATTTCACCGACTGCAATTCGGCATGCAATGAATCTTTTCAGCTGAACAATGAAGACCTATGCGCTGCATCGCCAATTACTATTGGTAACTGTGGAGCGTCGCATGGCGAACCGTAAATCGAGATGGGAAAATTGTGCAAAGAGCTGAAGAAGTGGGAGTGTGATCGGCAGCTGTTCAGGTAGCCACATCCGATTTAGTTAACTAGTGTTAGATCTCAGCTCTGTTATGATTCCTGAGGAATAAGGCATCAGTGTCCCCATGTTGTTGAAAACATATATTGTTGAAGAAAATTCTATACTCGGTCAAGAAGACGAATCATAACTCGTCTCCTACCCGACCATATCCCCCCTTTCCAAAATCATGGTCCGGCGCCATGAATCCATCCTGTCGAACGCGCAATGCAAAGTTCGTCAGGACCGCCAATATAAGACCTACGCCCAGAACAGTAGGGCCCCATTTTTCATAGTACACACGCTTGACGTCGCGGCGCTTGCGGATTTTGTCCACACGCCAGATATACAACACGAGACTGTACAAGAGGGCCGATGCGGCTAAGATGGTGAATGCCCAGGATGAGCTCAGGGTGATGTAGTCCTCGCCAAAGTTGAGCAGGGCGGCCGAAATAGTGCCCAGGATGATGGAGAATTCGAGCCATGACAGGAATGTTCGCTCTGCTGCAAAGTAGACCTTGGGTTCGACACGGATAGGCACATGGATACCTAAGTATTGTTAAAGGAAATCAAAAATGAAGGAAGTCAATGTAACACTTACGTTTACCCTTGGGTGCCTCGAATCTCATGACTGTCCGTCGATCTCCAAGAACCATGATTCCACGCTGCTCGGGAGGAGGCATACTTGTCGGCGTCGGCCGCGGAATAATGGCCTTGAGACCGTTTACCACTGCGTTTCCAGCCCGCTCGGCATAGTACTGGAGCAGCTTCTGGTAATAATATCTTCCTCCCACTCTTCTAGCTTCTTCCAGCTCGTCTGTGTCCATGAAATCGTCATCCGAGTCATACAGTGGATAATCTTCATCACCGGGTAGCGGCTGTGCGGCAACACGTTCCTCGATGTCAAGCGCATTTCCATCGGTGTCAGCAAATAACCCAAGTCCATCTCCATTGGGTTGATCTTCCAGTCTGCGCCTGTCGTTCTCCTGTGCTTCACCCGAGTCATCGTCCGACTCCTCATCATCCTGGGTTTCGTCGTTGCCAGACATTGATGTGCTTGCCAATGGCCGCTGGATACCAAAGCGGCGTGTTGCGGGTTTCCGAATATCGACGTCCATCTGCGGCATCCAGAATGGCAAGAGATTGATATGGTCAGGGAAGAGGGCGGCCGTCCCATGGATGAATTTACTGTATTTAGGAACAGCTTCAACCAGATGGCTGGCAGTCAGGTCCTTGATCCATTGCGGGGGCTCCTGTCCGGCTTGGGTTTGAAGTTTTACTTCCAACACGGCATAAGGGAATCGTTCAACGTCCTCAGGAGGGAGCTGCCTGAATGGATAGTCGACCCCGATGTCCATGCGACGCCAGTTGTTTCCTGAACGTCGGCGCCCAATATTGTCTTCCCGGTCCATGGTCAACTCGGTATCGAGCGAGATACGAACACGAGCATCACCAGGAAGCTGGAAAGCCGTTCGATGGTAGAAGGACCGGGTAACGGGTACCAGCCTTCTTGTGATGACGCGATACTGGATCTCTCGGGCCAATTGCTCCAGATCGGCAATCTCCTGTTCACTCTTCTTCCCTTCCTTGCGCATCTTGTCAAAGACGGCGTCCACGGTCATACGACCCTCGAGGAAAGCGTTGACATGCTTCTCTTTGAGCGCGAAACGCGCCTTGACTGACTTCTCGCCGGTCCAGTCTTCGCGATGTGTCTTCCGTTCGACGAAAATCTGATCGCTCTCCATGCCTCCATACCAACGTAAACGAATCGCCTCGGCTCCTTCTGTCTTCTTGAGACGACCCTGGTATAGCTCCCAAGTATCGGTATTGTCATAGTATATGGACGAGATCGCGGTATCTTTTTCTTCGAATTCCTTGCTAGGATTAAAAACAAGAACGGGGAGGTGCTTGATAGAGAATTGAGTCAGTTCGAAGCCGACATTGCATTGACTTGAAAGGGGCGCATTTGCGTACCTTAAGAATGATCAATTTCAGTTCTGTGATGTTGTCAGGGTGGACCCAGTATTTCGTGGTTTGGCGGACAAAGTTCTGCTGAGACCCTCCGGCGGCGGCATCACCCTTGACGGGGTTTCCCTTGGTCCGGACCAAATCGTAGAGCTTGGAGAGTTTCACGACGAACGCATCGTAATTATCCTTGAAGAATGGTTTGGCTTTAAGGCGTGCTGCAAAGACGGGTCTCAGGTGCCAGCCGGTTTGTTTCTGGCCAAGTTAGCGCACGGACGGCAGTTGGGCTGGGACGCGAAAAGAAAAAGAAAAGACTGGCGCGAAAGGAAAACGGAATGGCTGTAAGCGTACATCATGCTTCTTGATAATCTTCTGAAACCCAGTATAATTCAACTGGGTGAATTTAGCCAGATCATGAACATCGGCTATGATGTCACTCAAGACCTGCTCCAGGAACAGAAAATCCTCATCGGACGGAGGCGGACGCGTAACAGACCGGACACTCGAGCGACGAGCTCCAGACTGATTGCGATTACTGTCCAGCCTTGAGATGACATCGTTCACGTCCTTTTCGCTGGCCTGGATGCGCCGAACGATCTCCTCACTCTTGATCCCCTGGAAGTTGAAAACCTTGTCGAGATCGTTCTCGAGCAGGGAGACGAAGCGCTGCTCGTCATCTTCGGACCATGCTTTGCGGTCTGGTTTTGTGTTTTCGGGGGTTGGTTCCTGGACGAAGTCGGTCTTGAGGGCTTTTTTCAATTCGTCGTAGGCGATGTAGTACCAGTAGTACTCTTGGATGATGGACGAGCGGAGATGTTCTCCGAACCTGAGAAGCAAGTAAACGGTTAGAGAAGGTCGAGAAGAATGCTGGATGGAATGACTTACCGCATGATGGGCTAACCGGTTGATGGCGATAGCCCGCCTGGAGGGAAAGAGAAAAAGATTACAGAGTAAGCAGAATAGACAAGAGATATCAAACAATGCAATCAGTCTATACAATAAGAATGCCGTCCCTGTATACCACAATTATATGCAGAGTCAGAGTCAGAGAAAAGAAGAGGGAGAGAAGATGACGAAGAAGAGAGGCTACGTCCAGACCATGTGATCTGGAGTAGCTGTCTTCCAGATGCGGTTAGCGCAACCGCAGTTCAACGGTTCTTTCGATATGCACTAATAATATCACCTGAGCTGTTTCTAGTTATGTATTCTTGTCTCCCTTATTCTCACTGTCTTTCGTGCTCTTTATTGCCTTGATTCTCTGTCAATTCTGTTGTGACAAAATCTCTGTCAATACAAATTTCAATTGAATTGACTTTACGACCGTCCACTGCTATCAATACCGACCACTCACTGTGGCACGTGCTCATTCCCGGTGGAAAACACTATTCCCGATTGGGACATGACCGTGAATCCGGCCGACCTGCCGGATTCACCCCCCTGCTAGTGTTGTCGGCAATACTCCGGGCTCCGCTGTATACGGCATGTCTCCAGAGCGTTTACACGATAAGCTACATTGAACTAGTACATGAGACAAATGAATGCAGAGATGTGTCAAAAGTACCATTACGAAGCTCGTTGCTATATAACTAACTCATTTCCACCAACTCCAGCACACCGGGTAACAAATCTGGCAGGCACTCTATACATATCCATATCATTGGTAAAACAAAATAACATCCTCAACCCATCATCTGGATATTACTGTAATGCATAAGATCGTGGTCGCATCATTCCAATCTCCTAACCCTGAGGTGACTACGGCAGCCGTCCTCCACCAACACGACGGATGCTGCGACGCGCACCGTCGCCAACAACGCTCAGAACGCCCTCGGTTTCCAGGGCTCGCACAGCGTCTGCAAACTCGCCGCCATCCACAGGAACACTGCTCTGGTCGCTGAGGACCTTGTATGCCTCCGCCCACCGGGCAGAGCCGCTGCCGCTGCCGAGCTCATCCACCACAGATAGTAGACCGCGCTTCAGGGCGTCGCGCTGGCGACGCTCACTGGCACTTGTGCCCTCGGTGAGCAGACCCATGTCGATGAGACCGGTGCGCTGGTCAGTGGCCGACTGCTTGATAGCCGAGCGGATCAGACGAACGGCTTCTTCAACGTCGTCGGCGGTCACCTCCTCGGACAGACGCATACGCGCGTGGGCTTCTGCCAGTCGAATCATGGATTCTAGTTGGCGGGTCGTGGCGGTGATACGGCGGTCTGATGTGCGGATGTCATCGCCCAGTTTTCGCATGCTCACGTAGGCGTCTGAGAGCACCCGGCCTGCCGCTGGCGTAAGGACGGGATTCACTTTGTTTCTGGCGTAAGTGATGTAGGCCGTCAGGAATTCAATGGGCTGTAGATACCGGTTAGCATAATTCAATAGATGTTCCATGTGGATTGATACTTACCAAAATCTCCTCATCACTCGCGTTGTCGGGTCTGTCCTCCAAGTACATGTTGACCAAGTGCTTCGCCAAACGGCGGTCCTCTTGCTCATCAGCACGGTCCAGGACGAGATACACCAGGTCGAAACGAGACAACAATGTCGGAGGCAGGTCGATGTTCTGCGGAACAGGGATGTTGGGATTGTATTTACTGCCAATAGGGTTCGCAGAGGCCAGAATACTGGTTCGCGCGTTCAGGGTCGTAATGATACCTGCCTTGGCAATGGAAACAGTCTGCTGTTCCATGACTTCGTGCAGGACGGACCGCGTAGACTCATTCATCTTGTCGAACTCATCAATACAGCAAACACCACCGTCCGAAAGGACCAAGGCACCAGACTCGAGGACCATCTGGCGGGTTTCCGGGTCACGGGTCACGTAGGCTGTCAGACCAACTGCCGAAGAACCCTTACCACTGGTGTAGACACCACGGGGAGCGATCTTGTGGACATATCGGAGGAGTTGCGACTTGGATGTCGACGGGTCACCACACAGAAGGATGTTGATATCACCACGATACCGCGGGTTGCCACCTTTTTGAAAAGTCTTGTTGGTGCCTCCAAACATCTGGAGAAGGATACCCTTCTTCACATCATCCATTTCGTAGATACTCGGGGCCAGCGAACGAGAGAGAAGCTCATAGATATCAGGTCGCGAGGCGGTACGTCTGATCTTCTCTTCTTCTTCTGCGGTAATCTTGCGTGTCTGTTCGAAATCACCAGCGGTCTGATCCTGCAATTCCTCCTCGACAGTCGACACATCGATACCAAGCTTCTTGCGGTCCGTCTTTTGGACGTGTAGCACATCGATATACGTCTTGAACAGTGCTCTCTGTGTGCGCTGCCGCGGGTTCACCCGCACAGGATTGCACCGGAAGATACCAGTCACCTCCACGCGATCACCAGCCTTGCAAATGTCCACCAGTTCGTCGTACACGCACAGCGAGACCGAGTGGGGAGTTTGACCGTCAGGGACGTTGTCGGGGGTCTCTTGTAGTTTGATAACCTGTTTGTCGGCAAAAGAACACCGGTTGTGGATGATCTGCATCGAGTTTCTCGCCTGGCAAACCTGACGCGGGCAAATGGTGGGCTCCGCAATCTTGCCACGGTCAATGTCGACCTGAGCACCGTGGTTACACATCTGGCAGCGGAAGAATGCTAATGGGGTGTCAGTGATTGGATTCTTTTTTCAATGTAACATGTTCCGAACTCACCCTCTTTCATATCCGGAATGATAGGGGTGGTCCGAATAACCAAGCCTTTGATGCTCACCAGCTTGTCCATATCTATAAACACGTTAGCCAATGTTGTAGATGATTCTAGAATGGGTCGCACAAACCCGCTGGGTCAAGCTCTCTCATGTTCACCGTAGAATCGAGTCCAAACGGCAAAACCTTGTAGATCCTGGTCTCGACTTCTGCAACGAGGTCGGGGATCTCTGGCTGAGCGTCGGAGCCTGCATCTCTTGCATGAGCTTGGGGGCGGTTGCGTGCTCGCAACTGGTTCATTTCCCTCCCTGCTAGATCGACCATCACATCCTTAACGCCCTGATCCATCAAGGGAATAATTTCCTGAGGGTAGGAATGAAGCTGGTGCCACAGTTTCAACGTTGACGGATATGCCTTGAGGTTCTTAGCATCTAGGTTGAGACTGGTGACACCCAATTGACGCATGGTATTGAGCATGGTGATGTATTCCCTCTCCTCTGCAGGGTCCCCCATTATACGGGTCTCGTCTTCCGTCGCACCCTCTGCCCACAGACGGTACTTGGTGGCGTAATTGTAGAGGAAGTTCTTGAAGGCGTTGATGGAATCTTGTAGCGCGATGTTCGTACCCCAGATAATCCGGGTTGAATCGCCGCCTAGGACATCGGCCTCTGAAGTACCAGGGTTGATGTTCGAAAAAGTCGCGTCAGATTGAGGCTCCCCATCAGGAACAGGCATTCCATTGCTATCGACAAACAGTCTTCGACGACGGCTTGGGGTGGAACTAATCCCGCCAGAATTCAGATCGTTGCGGCGCGAGACGCCGCGGTTACCACCCGTAGCGGATCTTGAAGAAACGAAAAGTCCACTGCTGTCGGAGTGCAGACCCCGGCTTTGAGCGCGTGTCGGGCTTGAACTGGGCATGTATTGAATGGGGGAAGACTCTGGTAAATTTGTAAGTCCTCATCGCTGCGTTAATGTGAAAGTTGAAGTAGACACATACCTCGTACGGTTGATGCGTTCCCTCGGGGTGTCGCATCACCAGGTTCATCCATTCTAATATCCGGTGTCTCGGCGCTGTCGTCGTTTCCTCTGGACGGGGAGGATTGGAAGAAAATGGGAGACGATGCCGGCATTGCTGATTCTTCTCTCAGACGTCTCGATGCTCGCGGGGTGGTTTGCTCCTGTTGCTGGCGAGACCGTGTTGAGCGGGCAGGGGAGGCAGTGGCCGAGTCCCTCGATTGACGGGTCCGGCGAGACGCAGGGGAGGACATGGTGATAATCTGAGGCCGGTCGGCTGTCCACTATGTAATTAAAAAGACCGACCACAATGGCAGCGTGGTGAAGGTAGTGTAGGGTGTTGGGTGTTGGTGGTGGTGGTGGTGGTAAAGTTGGCTGCTGCGGTGGATACGTTCTTCGAATTCTTTTTGGTGGACTCGCCCGACGCGTTGCTACGCGAGGGACGCGTTAATTGATTGCCATTTTCGGGTAGCGCGTTTGAAGTCAATATTTCCCTATACGGATTAGTGTAGGCCATTCTTAGTGGTCGCCACGCCAAATTTACGTTTGATATTCAGACAGCAGAGAATTTGATTTGGTGAATCACAAAAGATGATGCAATGGAAAGGAGAAGGAAAAGAAAATTAAAAATAAATCAAAATAAAAAATCGAGTCAAAAAAAGAACAGCTCCTACCCGGGTTCGAACCGGGGTCTCGGGAAGATTTTAATATAATTATCAAAATCCCAGATGCTAACCTCTACACCATAGAAGCAACTTGTTCTTCATTTAGCCCAATAGCGATTCATGACTGATACGGCCACAATAGAATGTCTTCGGGATTTACTTTCACATTTGGTCGAGGTATTCGTCCAAGGTAATCAGCTAACGAATAAAATAAATGCGATGCAACATAAGCTGTATATCTTTGCTATCACCCATTACGACTGATTACCATCTCAAGCTTAGTATGTACATCGGTCTTATCTGCAGCCATTGTGATCTCGTCGCATGTCTGGGTTCCTCCATGTAACCCTGCCGAGAGGCAGCCATGATATCCTAGGATACCGCTCTCCGTGTATCGTAAGTTAAAATGGTGTGGTTTAAACCTGCATGGCTGGAATGTGGGTGAAGGTATATTTACAGGTTGGCTCATTGGTTCAAGATCACAGCGAAATGGCGCAAGTCAACACGAATATATCATCGTTTGGACCAGGACTGGGCTACCAGCCTGTTCCGTATTTGCCACCCAAAAAAGGAGCAACACATAGTGGCATCTATTGGCGAGACCTTTCCCCTCTTTCTTTCCTTTAAGACCAGGATACTGCTCCGTAGTGGATATGTAGTAAAGATTAGTACCAGCCCTGAAAACTAGCGCTCCGACTAGAACACCAGCGAAGACCTGGAAATAGACACCCAAAGACGATAGGGCTCTTTGACCGTCTGAACGGACTATTCCTTTGAGATCAGACCAAATATATCTACTTTGTTTTCCTTCCCGGCTCATTCTCTCCTTTATTATTTTCTTTCTTTATACGAAGTCCCGTGTAGCAACGCCAGACAACCATGGTACACTACCACACTGCTATTTGTTTCACGTACCATGCAGCATAATATTCGAGATGGTTGACCACAAGAAAGAACCAAAATAAAAATAAAAATAAAAATAAAAAATAACATATGACCTGCAGATTGAAAAGAAGAGAAAAGAAAAGAAAAGGAAAAAAAAAAAAAAAAAAAAAAAAAAAAAAAGCAAAAAATGAGCTCCTGCCCGGATTCGAACCGGGGTCACGGGAAGATCTTGATAAACGTATCAAAATCCCAGATGCTAACCTCTACACCACAAGAGCGAGGTTCGCCACAAAGGTCGCATATTAAATTATAAGAGGGATATATACTAGCCACACGCATATTTGATCGGCATGTGGGGAAGGCCAGCAGGCATCCATGAATGCCCTGAAGAACTCCTGAAACGACAACGCCACATATCGTACTCGTATCTTTTACTACTATGTATGTACTTGTATGTTCCTCTTTCATGCCGCTTTTTACAGAGTAACGGTGGATAGTTAACAGATCAATTAATACATTTAGGCGCCAATACAAAGACCAATACCATACTTGTATCCGCCAGAGACAGTAACAGTTACATGTTTCACCAGGCGCCCTGATGTCATCGATCGACCGTACAGTGTATTTTTCCTATCTTCAGGCACTGTTACCATATATCTTACAGGATTCAATATATTTCACCTATTGTAGCCCCTGGATCGGACGTATTGTGTAATCCCAATACAACACTCAGTTCCCTGTTCGTTGGGCGCCTCGAATTTTCCACTCCGCTATTCCCAATTCGGTAAGGCCGGCGCGACGTGCTTGTCATGGCTTGACTCTTATTATCTTTCGAACCCTCCTCCCTCACTTTTTTTTTAAACTCTCTTTCTATGTGCTCTATTGTCACTCACAGTGCTCCCGTTGTTCAACGCAGCCTCTTTCATGCAGTGAATGGACCAGGGATGCGGTTCTCTATATGACGATTGTCTCCTTTTAATTCGTGGGTGCTGTTCTGGCTGGTCTGGGACCCCCGTGACATGTGTTGTTCGGCTCTTTCGCCTTCTTAATACTTTATAATACCTTTCTTCTCTCTCCTTATTGAATTACTGCATAGTGCCTTGCATTCAGCGACTTTATATCACCCTTTCCTCTCATTCCTTACAACTCTTGAACGGCCGTGGTAAGCCAAGATGGTTGCCCCCGATTTGGGAACGGCCCTGGAGCATGCTGGCGGCACCGGTCAGAAAAACGAGGGTGTTGGGATTTCGACCTTTTTGGCTTCGTTGGCCACCGCCATCGTCGTTTTCGCAGTCGAATTCCTACTCTTCTTGCTTCTCAAGGGGAAGCTGACCCGTATTTAGTGAGTGATGGGCCAATGATTTTTGGGGAACCTATAGAACCATGGCTGACAAAACCCTAATTACTCCATAGTCAACCTCGAACATATCTCGTTCCCGACAGAGAACGTACCGAACCATCGCCACCGGGTCTGTTCCGCTGGACCGTTCCCGTTTTCCGCACCTCGAGCACCGAATTCATCCAGAAATGTGGGCTGGATGCTTACTTCTTCTTGCGATACCTGCGCATGCTTCTGAAGATCTTCGTTCCTCTGGCGATCCTGATATTGCCGGTACTTCTCCCGTTGAATAAGGCGAATGGTAAAGATCAGAATTTCAAGAATGGGACGGCGGGCGGCCACTGGAACGTCACTGGTATGGATCAGTTGGCGTGGGGAAATGTCGCTCCGGAACATGTGCACCGATATTGGGGACATTTGGTGATGGCGGTTATTGTGGTTTTATATGTCTGTGCTGTGTTTTATGATGAACTCAGGGGCTATATCCGTCTCCGACAGGCCTACATGACCTCCCCTCAACATCGCCTACGAGCATCCGCAACAACCGTCCTGGTGACCGCCATTCCGGAACGTTGGCTCAGCGTGGAGGCGTTAGATGGACTATATGATGTTTTTCCCGGCGGTATTCGCAATGTTTGGATTAACCGGAACTTCGACGACCTCAACGAGAAAGTCAAAGAACGGGATGCACTGGCCCTGAAGCTAGAGACTGCCGAGACGAACTTGGTTATCAACTGCAAAAAAGCACAACTCAAGCGGACCAAAATAGAGGCGAAAAAGGCAGGGAAAAATGCCAAAGCTGTGGGCAACGAGGAAAAGGCAGCTACCAATAACCATGCATCTCAGTTCGCAATGGGTGCTGGAATCAGCTCCGGTAACCCGCATCAAGCGCACACTTTGAACCAAGTCTTACACCGCCCGGCTTCTGGGGAACGGAAACGCTACAATCCATTGGATCCCGCGATGTACGCGGCAGAGGCGGTCGGACACGGTGTCGGTAAGCTGGGGAAATCAGTAGTCGGTAGCTTCAGAAAGGCCGAGCCCGCGGCAAACAGATCATTCACTCAAACCGTCGACCCCGTTCCGGAGGACAATGAAGACGGCCCTGCCCAAGTCAGCGCAGACGATCATTCCCGTGCAAGCCACGAGGATCATCATGAAGAATCAGATGTTGACAGAGCTCACACCAACGAAACGGGAGGTGAAGATTCGAACGCTACAGTCACTACTGAGCCTGATCCCAAACCGAAAAGGCCTTTTTGGAGAAGTCGGGGATCTGGTAACTCGAAAGTGAGCAACAAGACGGATCCTGATGAGTATCCCTTGACAGGCCCCGAGTCTCCCATTGGCAATGCGGAAAGTTTACGCTCAGACGGAGCTAGTACACGCAATGATGAGAAAGCCAAAGGCAAAAAGGGGAGTGCCCATAAAGAAGGTGATACCGAAGAAGGCCAAGAGTACCCGCTTGCGTACAACGAGGATTTTGACAACGAAGACTTTGGAGAGTCCGTGTGGAAAAAGTACATCAGGCAAAAGGATCGCGAGACGATGCGCTTACCCATTTTCGGCTGGAGTTGGATGCCCTCCCTTTGGCTCATTGGGAAGAAAGTTGATACCATCGACTATTGCCGTAAAGAAGTGGCTCGGTTGAATTTGGAGATCGAAATCGACCAACAGCATCCTGAAAAGTTTCCCCTGATGAATTCTGCATTTATCCAGTTCAACCACCAGGTCGCCGCGCACATGGCATGTCAGGCAGTCAGTCACCACGTTCCGAAGCAGATGGCTCCTCGTACCGTTGAGATTTCCCCCGACGATGTGATTTGGGACAACATGTCCATCAAATGGTGGGAACGGTACCTGCGGACGTTTGGTATCCTTGCTCTGGTATGTGGCATGGTAGTTGGATGGGCTCTCCCCGTGGCTTTCACAGGTCTGTTGTCTCAGTTGACGTACCTGGAAGAGACGTTCCCTTGGCTTGAGTGGATCAGCACGATGCCAGGTTGGTTTATTTCCGCCATCCAGGGTATTCTGCCTCCACTGTTTTTGGCCATCCTGATGGCCGTCCTGCCTCTTATTCTGCGCTTCCTCTCGAGAACGCAAGGGCTACACACAGGTATGGCCGTCGAGCTTACCGTGCAGAACTACTTCTTTGCCTTCCTATTTGTGCAGCTGTTCCTGGTTGTCGCCATCTCTTCGAGTTTCTCGACGATTATCAACCACGTCACGGATGTTACCAGTTGGCCAGAGTTGCTTGCGCAGAACATTCCCTCGTCGAGCAACTACTTCTTCTCTTACATGATTCTGCAGGCTTTGTCAGTGAGTGCAGGAGCGCTAGTCCAAATCTTTGGTTTGGTGAGCTGGTTCATTCTCGCGCCGATACTGGACACGACTGCTAGGACGAAATGGGCACGAACGACGAACCTGAACCAGATGCAATGGGGAACCTTCTTCCCTGTGTATACAACGCTTGCATCGATTGGTATGTTTATTTCCCTATAGAATTGAGCAGGTTTCAGCGATCGCTAACTATTATGATGAACAGGTTTGATTTATTGTGTAATCGCTCCTTTGATCTTAGTCTTCAACGTGATTACGTTTGGCCTTTTCTGGTTCGTCTACCGGTACAACACGCTGTATGTCACGAAGTTCCGCTTCGACACCGGTGGCCTACTCTTTCCCAAAGCCATCAACCAGCTGTTTACGGGTCTCTACGTGATGGAACTCAGTCTCATTGGATTGTTCTTCCTGGTCCGTGACGTCGACGGCACGGTTGCCTGTGAAGGACAGGCTATTTGCATGATTGTGGTTATGATTCTTACGGTTGGATATCAATTCTTGCTGAACGAGGCTTTCAGTCCTTTGATTCGGTATCTGCCCATTACCTTGGAAGATGAAGCAGTTGAACGGGACGAAGAGTTCAGTCGCGCTCAGCGTGCTCGATTGGGCTTGGATGATTCAGACGACGAGGATGAGGAAGAAGAGGAGGAGAAAGAGAGGAGAGAAACTGCAGCGAAACTGGAGCATCGACACGAGGGCGAGGAAACTGAAGAGAACCACATTGAACTGAAGAATATCGGGAGTGGTGCAGAACGGCCGGGATCATCGCAACCTGGAGGCAAGCTGGCGCCTCCTCCACTGGGACCTAGAAAAGCATCCTGGGCAGACCGGTCATCTGGGCAGCGTTCCAAGTATTTCGGAACCCACTCGACCACTTCCTTGCCAAGCGTCCAGCGAATGCGCGAGAACATGGCCGAGGATATAGAAAACCAAGGTCCCCTCGCGCACCACAAACGCCAAGCACAAGCCCTCTTTGCCGGAATCCAAGATGAACTGGAGGATCTCACTCCCGACGAACGCGACCAACTCACACAGCGAGCCTTCCAACACGATGCACTCCGCGCCAAGCGCCCCGTGATCTGGATCCCGCGAGACGACCTAGGCGTCAGTGACGACGAGATCTACCGCACGCAGCGCTTCAGCAAACACATCTGGATCAGTAACGAATACCAGGCGTTGGATGGTAAATGCCGGACGATATTTACCCGCAGTCCGCCGGACTTTTCAGAGGTTGATCTTATTCAGCTGTAAATTGGGTTGGGGTTTTTCTTCGCATCGCATGAGGTGATGATGTTGCATTAAATCTTGTTGAAAGCATTAGCGGTTTTTGAGAGTTTTGAGAGCATAAGTGGCGTTTTGATTTGGGATTTTTGCAGGATCGCTTTACTGGGACTGTATATATAGACTTGATAGCATACATAATAGCTTGTACTCATCTCCTTTAATGGGGTTACTTGAAGAAATTTGACTCTGGCACTACTCCGTAGTCAGTCATGCTGATGATATATATCGTGAGCCCTGGCAATGTAGCGATGTAGGTTTATTCAGTAATTACATGTGAAATTGTGGAAGTAGATGTATGTAGCAGCCTCACCATAGCCAGTATCTTTATCTTGAATATCTAAAATCAATCCATAACAGAGTCCGTAGTCCATACATGGGTTGTAGTATGCGCCGTATCGATAAGCGGTTCTGCGGGGAAGTCAAAAAAAAAAAAAAAAAAAAAAGTGGAATACTCAACCATCACCTCTTCTGTGAGCAACAGGACTCCAATTCCACATATTCAGAGGAATCTGACCTACAGTCTGTCTGAATTATTCTTTATAGACAGCCTTAAATAAACATCGCTGGTAAATCACCACACTCTTTTCATCGCTATCGCATCGCAATCGCAACCCCAAATATACCAAACCCGACCCTCCACTAACAATCCCTACAGAGTACTTGTACAGATTTTTTTTTTTTTAAAAAAAAAAAAAAAAAAAAATGACCGACCCAACCATCGATGTAAATGTCGACCTCGACATCCAACAAACCCTCCTTGTCGCCTCCCAACACGACATCCCCAAACTCCGCCTCCTAATCCGCGACAACGCGCAAACCGGCAACCCCGCCAACGTCAAGGACCCAGAGACGGGATTTACGCCGTTGCATGCTGCTATTGCTGCGTGCGAACCTGACGAGGAATCTGAACAATCCAATGGTGCGAATAGGGATGAGCAGGAGAAAGTAAAGCAGGCGAGTCTGGAGATGGTGCGGTTTTTGTTGCAGGAGGGTGCTATTTGGAATGATTTGGATTTGAATGATGAGACGCCTGGGTGTCTTGCGAGAAGGCTTCGGTTGGGGGAGATTTATGCGACGCTTGTTGATGCGGGGGTGCGCGCGGAGTTGTTGTTGAATCGGTTGGATGGGTATGAGGCGTTGATTGAGGAGGAGGATGATGACGATGATGATGATGAGGAGGAGGAGGACAACGAGGAGCAGCCAGGGCAGCAAGAAGAGGAGACTAAGGAGGAAATGGTGACAGAAGAAGAAATCCCCCAACTCGTCGAAGCAATCACCGCAGCCACAGAAACCACACCAGAAGCAGCCGCAGACGCAGAAGTCACAAACACCAACTACCTCAACAGCAACCTAACCTTCCAAAACGACCGCCTCCTCGACGCCTCCCAAAACGGCGTAATGATGGCCTGGGAATCAGACATCATGTCTCGAAGCGCCAAAAACCTCCTCCCCACCCCGAACCTCCGCGTCCTCAACATCGGCCACGGCATGGGCATCATCGACACCTTCTTCCAAGAACAGTCGCCCTCGTCGCACCACATCATCGAAGCACACCCCGACGTCCTCGCAGAGATGAAGCGCAAGGGGTGGCATGAAAAGCCCGGCGTTACGATCCACGAGGGTAAGTGGAGTGAGGTGCTGCCGGCGCTGGCGCAGGAGGGAGTGACGTTTGATGCGATTTACTATGATACGTTTGCGGAGTCGTATGCGGATTTCAAGGAGTTTTTCAGTGAGCAGGTTATTGGGATTTTGGAGGAGGGGGGTCGGTGGGGGTTCTTTAATGGGATGGGGGCCGATAGGCAGATTAGTTATGATGTTTATCAGAAGGTGGTTGAGATGGATTTGTTTGAGGCTGGGTATGATGTTGAGTGGGAGGAAATTCCGGTGCCAAAGCTGGAGGGCGAGTGGAGTGGTGTGAAGAGGGCGTATTGGGTGGTGGACAACTATCGTCTGCCGTTGTGCAAGTTTATGGGGTAGATATTAGAGCACAAACTAGAGAAGAGAAAGCAGTTGCCATGATGCTTCAGATAACTATTTATACAAAGACCATATTTCACTGTGTTCGCCCACCCCAGGGCGACATTAAGCGCCGGTAAGAACGAGGATTGCCGGATCATAAACAAAATAACATCACATTTTTTTTCTTGCTCGTTTACGCTTCAAATTCAACTTATTTCGTATCCTCCGCTCCCGCATTGACGTTCAAGCCCAGACCCTGGGTGTCAAGGTAGAGCTTGTTGCGGCCGCCGTTGTCCTGCAAGATACGGGCAATGTTCCGGGCGTTCTCGATCTTCCGCAGCTCGATGTAACTCCTGTTCTTCTTGATAGCGTCTCCGATAAGTTCTGCCGAACGGGCCTCACCCTGAGCGCGGACAATGAAGGCCTGCTTCTCTTGACGAGCCTTGTCGACCAAGAAAGCAGCCTGCTGAGCCTCTTGCTGGGCGACCTGCTTCGATTCGACGGCAGCAGTGAATTCGGGAGAGAATGTAAGGTGCTATAGCGTATTAGTAATCCATTCGCAACATTGTAACTGAAACAATGGATAGGTCATACAGTCAAAGAAACATCATCCAGGGCAATGTTGAAACGAGCAGCTCGGCGGGCGAGGTTATCCCGGACTAATCTTGCGACATTCTCACGCTGTGTGATCAATTGACTGGCGTTGAACTGGGCGACAACGCTCTTCAACACTTCGTTGACAATCGATGGCAGAACTCGCTCGTCAAAGTCGGATCCGAGGGTCCGGTAGATCTGCGGAAGGGCGTCCACTCGCGGTTTCGACAGGACACGGCAGGTGATGTTGACCATTTGAAGGTCCTTGGTACCGGTAAGAGAGGCAATGTTGCGCGGCTTTGCACGGACATCGTAGATGATGGGCGTTTCGAACCATGGGATACGAAGATGCGTGCCTAGAGGAGACACTCGTCAGAGCCGTGCAAAAACGCATTGTTTCGATAGATTGTCCATACCTTCACTGTAGATATCCTTCTTCACACCACTTACCCTCGAGTACTTGATCGCGCGGTGACCACCGTCAACTAGACAGAATTAGCAACCAATTCATACATAGTAGTACCACATCAACAGGTATCTCACCGTTGAAAAGCGAATTCGACAGAACCCAGAATCCACCACCGACCAGAATAGCTGCCGCCAGTCCCAATCCTCCGCGACCCCCGCCGCTAGGGAAACCGCCGAAACCGAATCCTCCGCGGGCTCCACGTTGTTTGAGAATGAGCTGAAGCCGCTCCCACTGTTCTCTGGGATTTTGAGTCATGCTGGCGATGTTGTGGTTGAATATGAGAAAGGACGTACCGCAATCGGAATGACGGCCGCCGTTGTAAAAAGGACGTTGAGGTTCGGAGTGTTATCCACCGCCTTGCTATACTGCCGATTGAATTATTAACCACCGCCTACTGCGATGGGGCAATACCGGCTTCACCTTTGCAGCGGCGCGACGCATTTTAATCTCGACAACGAACGACTTACTTTTACCGGATTCTTCGGGGATTTTGGGTTGCGAGTGTTTACGGATTGCATTGCATACAGCGACTCATTTATACTTGAACATCGCCTATTTGTGTTGCTCTGATCAACTCACTGCCGCCGTTAATCCACTGTTCTCATTGTCAGAAGAGCTCTATTGAGCACAACTACATAGCAAAATGGCTCCAGAAAGAGGCGGAAAGAGTGTATTCCTTGGGAATATCCCATACAGTATGTGTCACCTTGTAAAGCCTATGGTACAGCCACTAACAATTCCAGACCTCACCGAGGAACAGGTCAAAGACATCCTCAGTTCCGCCGGCACCGTCACGAAATTCCGCCTTATGATGAACCCCGAAACCGGAAAACCCAAGGGCTATGGATTCGCAGACTTCGCAGACGCAGACGCAGCCGCATCAGCAGTCCGCAACTTGAACGACTACGAGATCATGGGCCGCAAGATCAGGGTGGACTGGCCGCACAACAACGAGAAGGATTCCGTGCCAGAGGACTACTCGCAACCGTCACAATTACCAGTACAAGATATACAGATGGGCGGCGCTCCCCAGGGATCCGCGCCTCTGCCACCGTTGCCGCCGGGCGTGGAGCTGCCGCCGCATTTGGACTGCCCCAACGCCATCTCGCAGACGCTCTCCTCCCTTCCTCCTAATCAACTTCTTGACGTGCTCGCGCAAATGAAATCACTGGTCCTGGCTGACCCGGCACGAGCCACGGAACTGTTGCGCCAGGCTCCCCAGCTTGCATACGCTATTTTCCAGGCCCTCCTACTCATGAACCTCGTCGACTACGGTACTCTGGGCACGGTCGTCGAACAAGCCGCGCAGCCAGCCGCAGCCGCTCCCCCACCTGCGCAAGCATTCCAGCCCTTCAATGCGGTTCCTACGCCCCCGATTGTCAACCAGCCTTTCGTTCCTCAGGCGACGCCGCAGCCTGCTGCCATGCCAGGGCAAGAGGAGCTCTTGCAGCAAGTGCTCACAATGCCGCAGTCAGCTATTGATGCGCTTCCTCCTATGGAGCGGAGCCAGATTATGCTTCTACGACAGCAATTGATGCAGGGTGCGATGAGGTAGCGGTTGCATTTTCTTTGTTTTCTATTTTTCACTCGACCTAGTGGTTTTTGGTTTTCGTTTTTCAAGGGCACTCGAAATCAAGTAATGAAATGGCGTCAGGGGTTGATTTTCAGGATTGATTCATTGAACAGCGAATGTAGTATACTTGAGACTGTCAATTCATTCATAATAGTCACCACTAAATTAGTAGACCTGAGTACCAGTAGAAGTGAATGCAAACATGTTGTTCCCTGGCAAACAAAGACATTCACTGATCAACTGCATGAATGGCCTTAACCCTTCTAAACATTTCCCCTTTGTTTTCTCTCTCTTCATCCTCTTCCACACGTGATCCTCCATACCCTACCAGCACCCTCTCTCACCTCTACAAAGAACCATCCTTTATCTTGGAATCCATTGGACTATACTTCATCCCTGAGAACCATCATGCCCCCTCAACAACGAAAAAAGAAACCCACCATCGCTCCACGCCCACGCCGCTTAACGCGTCGAAAGCCCTCTTCCAAAACCACCACGACAACAACAACACCATCCCCACCACCAACAACCAAACCCAACCACCTCAACATCCTCGAAATCCCAACCCCCCCACCCCCAGACCCCACAACCCACGGCCTCCCCCGCGACATCCCCGAAGTCTCCCGCTCCCTCCCCTACGCCGGCAAAAAGTCCCCGCGCACGCTACTAGCTCGAGGTCTCCCGCCCATGCACCGGTTAAGCGATATATACCAGGACATGACAAGGCGGGCGATGGAGCTGGGGTTTGGGGATGTGGTGGGGCATTTGGGGGGTAGGGCGTTGAGGGTTGTGACTGTTTGTTCAGGGACAGAGAGTCCGTTGTTGGCGTTAGAGATGGTGCAGAGGAGTAAGATCTCTTTCTCTGAATATGAAGGAGAATGAATGTGGTATGCTGACGGTTTAGATTTGAGGGAGGATTTTGGAAAATGTTTTGATTTTAAGCATCTGTTTAGCGCTGAGATTGTGCCGTTTAAGCAGGCGTATATTGAGCGGAATTTTCATCCTCGGTATTTGTTTCGTGATGTTGCTGAGTTGAAGGATAGAGTGGCGTGAGTAGTCCTTTCAAACCCTAAATAACCTGAATTATTGCTAACGCATGATGCAGACAAACTGCATACGGCTCCCTCGAGAAAATCCCCAAGAACCCCGACATCCTAATCGCCGGCTTTTCCTGCGTCGACTTCTCGGGCCTAAACAACAACCGCAAAACCCTAGACGAAAAGGGTGAGTCTGGCGGAACGTTTTGGGGAATTGTCCGGTATGCGACTACATACAGACCACGGATCGTGATTTTGGAGAATGTCAAGAATGCGCCTTGGGACGAGATCAAAGAGAATTGGAACGAGATTGGATATTTCGCCGTGCATATGGCCGTCGACACAAAGGCTTATTACCTCCCTCAAACCCGTGAACGGGGGTACATGTTCTGCATTGACCGCAACCTCTTGGAAGAGCGAGACATCCCAGAAACCGAAATGGAGCAATGGATCGCCCTGTTCACAGGCTTCAAACGCCCCGCCAGTTCCCCAGCCGGAATGTTCCTCATGGACAGCGATGATCGACGACTCGAGCAGATCGAAAAGGACATGGCAGCGTATATCACCTCGTCTTCTGCCAAGACGGCTGTTAACTGGGCGAGATACCAAATCCGCCATCAGGGATATCGTCTGGAGCAGAACTTGGGGCATAGACGGCCGATTAGTAGGTCTCAGGAGGATGGGACTTGTCAGATGCCGGATTTCGCATGGCAGACGTATGTGAGGTCGTTGCCAGAGAGGGTTTGGGATACCATTGATGCGAACTTTTTGCGGAAGCTTGGGGAGAATGGATATGATATGAATTATAAAGAGTTAGCACCCGCTTTGCCTTGTTGAGAAGAACGAGATTAACGTAATACAGGAGATGCATCGATCTATCCCAAGGCCTCGACCGAGAAACCGATACCCGCGCATACGGACTCGTGGGCTGCATCACGCCCTGCGGCATCCCATACATAACCACCCGAGCCGGTCCGCTCTGCGGTCTTGAAGCACTCGCCCTCCAGGGCCTCCCGTTGGACAGACTGCTACTCACCAGAGAAAGACACCGCGAACTGCAAGACCTCGCAGGAAACGCCATGAGTTCAACTGTTGTCGGCGCTGCGGTTCTCTCGGCGTTGATTGTTGGACACAAAGTTCTTAACGAGTCTGTTCCGAAGAAGACCCAATCGAAGCACAAGCAGATCGCCCCACGAGATGATTACCCTTTGGTTTCGAGTGGCGTGCCACTAGGCCATGTCTTCAGCATAGACACCACAGACCTCCAAGCACAAGCCGCACGCAGCGCAAGATACTGCACATGCGAACGACAAACAGCAACACGACAAAGTATCCTGAGGTGCACTCTATGCGACCACACAGCCTGCTCCGACTGCGCCGGCAACCCAACACACGCCTATGAACGCTGGTCCAGCATAGCTCGCAGCCAACCACTGGACTTTGTCAGTCATCTCAAGAACATCCTACCGACCCGACTAGTTCTCTCCGGTATATCTCCCGATGATTATAATTCTCTAAGCACAAACTCCCTAGGTTGCCCACCTGTTGCCTGGAATGATTTCTTGGAAGCAGTTTCACGAGCAATTGGCGATGAGCTCCGATTTTTGGACATCAAGCGGAGTGAATATTGGACTGTTTCTTACCAGGGAAGACATTCCATTTTGAATCTTGTCATTAGTTCGACGAACATTCATTGGTTATTTTTTGCGAAGCCGTCAGAGTTGGAACCGGCTCTGTGCTTGAACCGTGAGATACTTTCCAAGCCCATTGCGCGAATGACCCCCGTTTCTGGGTCCCTTCTCGACGGAGAATGGGAAATATGTGCGCCAATCAGTTCCAGGTGTATAATGGCTTTTTCTGGTACTGGTGCTCGAGTCATGTCATATGAAGCGAGATGCGGACTACAGATGAAGCGGTTGATTGAATCCGAAGTTTGGAACCAGATCACCGTCCAAGCACCGGATGAGAGTGTGGAGGATTTAGAAGTAGACATCCGCGGAACTTACGAGCTCTTACCAGAATGCGGGACGGCAAATGCCTCGTTGCATAAGAAGGCTGTTATTCCTGGCACTCCTGCAGTGTATCTGTTTTTGGACCCCCACAAGATCAACGAGGCTGAGAATGATTCTTTTGTTTTTTCGTTGGAGCATCATCGTATTCCTGGATATGCGCCACGGTTGACTGTCGCCGAGGTTTCGCATACATGGCGCTCCTCCAGAGCAACCGCTGAACCGGAGCATGTTAATGTGTATCATCGAGAGTGGACCAAGGCCCAGGCGGCTCGTTTGACGCCGTACGATTCTGATGCTCCGATAACTTGCGCCAAGTTACAAACTGGTGCAGAAATCTCCACTGGAAGCGTTGAATGCCGCGAAGCGAATGTCACGTTGCTGTCCTTCACAGCCCCAGCAACAATCATCGACTCACCAACACCGAAAGGTTCCTGGGAAATCATCAATCCCATTGATTCTTCAGACATGTTAAAGGACCTTTCTTGGCTAGTGCAGAGAACTGCCGGATTTTCCGACTTCCAGCAATGGACTGAGGTCACCAACCACAATAACCAACTCAATCATCCGGACAATCCCATGTGCACAATCTGCGTCCCACCAAAACCCCGAACCCTATGGGGCCGGAACAGAAAAGGTTGGATCAAAGCATACGAAGACCCACACGACGCAGCTCTCTACGAGCGACAGATTAAAGCAAAACCCTCCCCATTTCTGGTCTTCCGGCGTGTTGATGAGGATGATCTTGGACACCTGCGGGTTACTCTTAATATCCAGACCCTTTTGCATCAGGCTTGTGACAAGTTAGTTGGGTCGAAGATTGATAACGTGGTATCGTTATTTTGGCGATTGGTTCCAAATGCTTATGATGCGAGGAATTTGGTATCTCCGAAGTTTCAATTGAGCAGTAACAAGCGCGATCTGCAGGCACTGCAGCCGCCTGGACTTCGTTTGGAACTGCGACCGGAACAGTTGCGGTCGTTGTCGTGGATGGTAGGTCAAGAAGACGATGATGTTGCACCGTTCGAGGAAGAGGAAACCGAGGAGGCTTTTCTGCCGTTGATGATGTGGCGCGCAGAAGCCAGGGCCACCACGCAAAAAGTTGTCCGCGGAGGCGTTCTTGCGGATGATGTTGGATATGGCAAGACCGCTA
Organism: Aspergillus glaucus CBS 516.65; assembly: GCF_001890805.1. Taxonomy (NCBI): domain Eukaryota; kingdom Fungi; phylum Ascomycota; class Eurotiomycetes; order Eurotiales; family Aspergillaceae; genus Aspergillus; species Aspergillus glaucus. The sequence continues at coordinate 499,084 of NW_019170460.1, read as the reverse complement.
TTATTCTTGGACTCATTGATATTCAATCTCAAAGTGCCCATCATACCGTGCAGGCACCGATTGAAGGCTTGATCCCGTCAAATGCAACGCTCATCGTCGTCCCTCATATTATGCTACCGCAATGGAAATCGGAGATCGAGAAGTTCCTAGGAAACAGATATAACGTCTTGGTATTCCAATCTGCCGCCTCGTTTACGAGCAAGACAATCTGGGATGTTCGAAACGCAGACATCATTTTGGTTTCCTGGTCTGTGTTCAATAACGGTGGCTACTACCAGAAGATGCACAAATTCACTGGCATGCCGCGCGTTCCTATAAAAGCGGGACGCAATTTCGATCATTGGTTTCAGGATGCTCAGGTTTCGCTCAGGTCCCATGTTCAGGTCTTGATGGACCAAGGCCCTAATGCCCTCTTGAGGGCCATTCGTGCCAAGCGACAAGAGGTAAAGGAAAAGCAGGCAAATTCAACGTATGTCCCGTCCAGGCGACTCAGAGGGAAGGTGTATGCAGAAGCAAATAAAGGGAAGTTGGACACGGATTCCAAAATGCACTATGCCGATGTATCCAGTGCGGAAGAAGAGTCTGACGCCAGTGACGGCGAGTATCCTGACAAACTTAGGGCCAATGTTGACCGGCACCTGAAGCTTCGAGATGCAAAATTAGTCGATGCTAATCCTACTGACGACCTCGATGATTCCGATTCTGAAGGCCAGGAGACCGAGTATGAAGACTCTTCGACAGACAATCCCATCGATGCCCGCAGTTGCTGCAGAAAAGGCCGCGGCAGGAAGCGCAAGTACGACGCATCGGGCAGCGCCTCAAGCGGCAAAAGCAGATGGAACGATCGTAAGGAGTTTAACATCACCGAAGAAGACGACTCTCAAGACTGGGAGACGGTCAAAACACCCTTGCTGCACGCTTTTTCGTTCAACCGCCTCGTCATCGATGAATTCACATACGCCAACCCAGAAAGACTTGCTCCTCTATTATCGCTCAAAGCACACTCAAAGTGGATTCTGTCCGGGACGCCTCCATTGAACGACTTTGCCGATGTCAACACTATTGCTCCATTTCTGGGTATCCATCTTGGAATCGATGATGATGACGACGACCAGTCCCAGAATAAACGACTCAAAACGCTATGGAAACATAGATCCGAAGCGGAAGCTTTCCAGTCTTTCAAGGCGCCCCATAGTGAGGCATGGCACCGACGACGGCATGAAGTTGCGCAAAACTTTCTCGACCGCTTCGCGCGTAAGAACGTTGCTGAAATTGATGAGATACCTTGCACGGAGCAAATTGTTCTAGTCAATCAGTCTCCAGCCGAGAGGGCTATTTACCTCGAACTGTATAAACAGCTAATGGCTCAGAACCGCCAACTTCGTCGACGCAACCAGGGACAATTCGGAAATGATCAGATCGAAAGACTGGACGAGATTATCGGCAACAGTTCGAGTCCCGAAGAAGCCTTGCTTAAGCGATGTTCCTCACTAGCATTGCAGGGTCGTTGGGATAATGGCAAGCCTGAAGCTGTCACCTGTTACACACTTCTTGCTATTCGTGAGAAGCAGCTTGGCGCCCTCACGCACGATATCCTGATGAAGTTTAAGCTGGCTGCCTGGGTGTATTGTAGTTGCGACTTGAAATATGAATCCTTCCAGAAGTTTGTCGAGAGTCTCATAAGGCACGACTTCGGTGACAGTGAGGTCACAGAAAAGGCCTATCCACTTCTTAAGAGCGCAGTCTTCATGTCAACACATGACGATTGGATGGTTTTCTTTGTTGAGTCGCGAGACGATGGCAGTTCTGAAAAAGCCGTGGAATCCCATAATCAATCAGAATCGGACGCCAGAGACGACGATACCGAAGACGAAGATGATGAAGACTTTCCACCTTCAAGGCCAGTCAAGAAAAGGAAGACAAAAGCCGCTGGTAACGGTGTCAAAAGCTCTTCCGCTCAGAAAACCGGACGAAAGAAAACCACCAGCCTCAAACCAGACAAGCTCGAACAATCCGTCCTCCCTCCAAAACCGCGTCAAACATACGAATATGAACTAACCCTCCGCGAAGTCACGTCCACACTCCGCAACCTAATCGTCGAATGGGTACTCCGGGAAAGAGCCCTCCGCTTCCTACGAACCGTCCGCCTCATACAAACCGGTACAGAAATCCCCGTATGCGACGGGTGTGAGAATGGCCCTAAAACCCTCGAGGATGTAAACATCCTCGGTTCCTGTGGACATGCACTCTGCGCGGAATGTGCCCGGAACACTATTTTGAAGGAAGAGTGTAGCGTGGAAGGTTGCCGTGGCTCAGGAAAGCGGTTCAATGTCATCAAAGCGAACACCCTCGGACACGATCACGAGGACAAGAGTGCGACATTTGGAGGGAGCAAATTGGATAAGCTGGTGGAGATCATCCGTGGTATTCCCAAGGATGAACGAGCGCTGTTATTCATCCAATTCCCGGAACTGATGGAAGTCGCATCCAAAGCCCTGGAACTAGCACAAATCAAACACACGGTAATCTCTCCCACTGATCGTAGATCAGCACAAAAGGTCGAGCAGTTCCAGAAAACGAGCTTTGGGGAGAACCGGGTCTTGATATTGAACCTGGGGGGTGAAATGGCGGCTGGATTGTGAGCCCCCCTTTATACTATTTACCTTGGTTCTATTCATCGTAGCAGTTGCTAACAAGTTAGAAACCTCCAATGCGCAAACCACGTTATCTTCCTCTCACCCCTCCTCGGCCAAACCCAGTACGACTATGACTCATCCATGACCCAGGCCATCGGACGTTGCCGTCGATACGGCCAGACCAGACACGTCCATGTCTATCATCTGCTGGCGAAGCTGACAGTTGACGTGAATATCTTCCAGGAGCGTCGGGAGAAGGTGCTCATTGAGAAGGATGGGAAGCCGGTGTTGGTTAGCCGTGAGGAGGCTGTGGAGTCTGAGGCTATTAGCTGTGAGGGTCCCTCGTTGGTCATGGATAATGCGTTTTGAGCCATTTCTGGTGATGGGTTGTTTTTTTTTTTGTGTGTTGATGTTGTCGGAGTGAGATTGGATGAAGTGCGGGAGCTGTACAAATACGGAAGTCAAGCGACCCCCGCTTACCAATAACCATGCTTGAATTCAGATTAGACACGTACTAGAACATCAATTATGTTGGACAATAAACTGCATTGTACTGCTGGATCAACCTCTACAGTAATTCAAATGATATCCCAAACCCCAGGAACAATGTACTATACAAATAGAAGCCTGGTGGATATATCTCGGGACTCCATTCCATTATGCCACCAAATAAAAAAGAAACGGGAAAAAGGGAAAACGCGTTTTAACTCTTTGTATTCGTTTATTGCTGAGCATCCAAAGCACCATCCGTTCTCATCATGGTCTCCGGGTTCCACACCGGCGGGTCTTGCAAATTCGTGTGACCAGCACTGTTTTCGCAGCTCTCTCTGTGGCTCAGCGGGCCGGGGGCAGGAACCTTGACCGACTTGTCCGTCGCGGTAGCGGAGTCCTTGAGCGCGGTGAGAAGGGCCTTGGTGGATTCGGGTGTGAGGTCCTCGTAGTAGTCGTCGTTGATCTGGACCATGGGGGCGTTGACACAGGCACCGAGACATTCGACTTCGATAAAGGTGAATAGGCCGTCTTCGGTGGTGTGGCCGGCGGTAATGCCCAGGTGTTCCGAAATGGCTTCGAGGATCTTGGTGCTACCGCAGCCACCGAGCTGGCATGGTGTCTACGCCCGTTAGCAATTGACAACAATGGCGGAAGCACGACAATCATACCGTAGTGCAAAGCTGAACAAAGTACTTGCCAACCGGCTCGCGGTTGTACATGGTGTAGAAGGTTGCGACTTCGTAAACACGCATCGGGGGCATCTCAAGCAACCGGGCGACCTCGTTCATGACACTGATGCTGGTGTAGCCGTGCTGGCGCTGACCCAGATCCAAGATAGGCATGACAGCAGCCTTCTTGTACTGGGGAGGGTAGCGTTTGAGGATCTCATCGATGAGTTGGAGGTTCTGGTCGTTGAATTTGAACGGGAGGGTCGGGTTGTTGGAGGGCTTGTTGCGGTGCTAATTGAGCAGACAACTCGTTAACAACATCTTCTTAACAATCCCATGAAGAGACGATTGCGATGTTCTCTGCGACAATTCCCGGACAGTACATACCACGGCAAGGGCGTCACTGAAGAGTTGCGGCCCAGCGGAGAACGCTCTGCATTGGGACTTGGGGAGTTGCTGGAACAATTGACGGCCGACCCGGGGGACGACGGGGAAGAGCTTCGAGGCCATTTCCGGTGGTGTATGTGAGAGAGGAGAGAAGCGACGGGGAATGGTGTCGGCGTTGCGATACAGTGAGAAAGTCGAAAGTTGGAGCGAGTCGCTGGTTTTGCGGGATCTGCGGGCAGCCAATCAGCGGCGAGAGATTACTCCCGCCTTTGTGCCAATCGCCTTGCTTACAGTAAGACCATACATTCGACATTTGACAGAGATATAATCAATCGAGATAAATATTGTTGTTCAGAGAACGCTCTTCAATTAGCCTATTTTACTTTTATTTGTGTTTCTCTCTGCCGGGTGGTGACAGAGGGAGCCACTATCAACAACGTGCCCCGAGACCAGACACCTATACGGAGTACTCATAACTCATAACCATGCCTAGACCAGCTAAACATTCTCCATCTTATAAACCTCATATGCAACCTCCTCATATGGATGCGCCTTGACCAACTCCTCCACAGCCTTCAACATAATCGACCTCCCCACACACATAACCTCAACCTTCATCTCCTCAACATACTCCAGCGCACCCACAGACCCAATCGCCGGATTCGCACCATCACCCGGCTGGAACTGTCCCTGGCCGGGCATCTGAAAGCAACACTTAGAGTATTTCCCACCGGAGAAGACGCCAGCGCCGGCCGCGAAGACGGCTTCCTTGCACGGTTCGATATGGGAATGCGGGGTGTAGAAGATGAGCTTGTAGCGGTCTGGGATCTTGTCGGAGGACATGGTCAGGGGTATTTTCTGGATGACGGGGCGAGAAGGTGGGGGATTGGTTCTGGTTCTGGACTTGGGGATTGTAGTTGCGGTGGTTGTTGCTGGGCGGGAAAGGATTCGTAGGAACGATGTCTGTGATGGCCAGCAGGTACGGAAAGGCTGCGTTATGGCCTTGCTGGTTATTGGACAGATAGCTGATGGGATGCCTGGGCGCATTTGCTTGTGTGTGGTCAATTGTCGAGAGTTGCTGTGGTGCCGTTGGGCTTCGAAGTCCGCATTCGCCATGTGACGTCACATGACAGACCACCACGCAAAACATTTCATCTTTTTTTGAGGATGTCAATGGAAATATGTACTGAAATTCTATTTACGGTCTATATCAGTGAGCCAAGAGGTGAGTATGTACTTATTTGGGAGCGTCGACCCATCCCGGAAACACGAAGGGAAGCTTCTCTGGGTCTTGATCCGGCCAATTCTTGCGAATAGTCTCCATAACCACATCAAACATGACTTTGTATCCTTCCGACGTGAAATGTAGTCCTATTGCCTGGTCAGCAAGTGTTCAAGATCATACAAAGCCCAAAGGGAACAAACCATCAGATAACAACCGCGATAAATTCTCATCATTCGGCAAATCCCTCGACCCCGGCAACGCCTGACCCTCTTTCCACCCAGTGGCATTCATAAACGCCGTCCAGAGATTAGCCACAGGGACATTTAGTGAAACACCGACCTCCCGAGCTGCCTCCGCGTACAACTTGGCGTGGTGGGCGGTTCTGCTGGGATGCTGCAAGCCTTTGCTCGCGTCAAATGACTCCAGCTGGTACTCGTTTATCGGAGGGGGTGCTACAAGAATTACCCGTGGGTTTTGGGCTTTGGTTGCTGGGTGCTCAATGATAGTTTGCAGGTTCTTTTTGTAGTCGTCTAGTGAGACATATTGGGCATTCCGGGGCAGAGAGGCGTCATTTGCGCCAAAGAAGATGGTCTATGTGGTTAGTACTGGAAACGGAGACAGAAATGCAAGATGGCGTACCATGAACCGGACCGTAGTCGTCTCAGGTTGCGGGAAGAATTTGGGAAAGACCTTGACAGCGTGGGCAGTGTTGTATCCTCTGAGACGGTCAGTCATTCCTGATTTGTTGGAAATGCAGGAGAAACATACGAAAAGCCTCGATTGATCACATCCAGCTTTCGAATATATGCTATAGCAATCAGCATCTGCGTGATGATTAGAATGGGTTGAAGACTAACCATCCTGAAGAGCTCCGAAGAAACCAAAATCCAGGTCTCTTTGACACGAGTTCTGGGTGATCGAGTCGCCAAAGAGAATGAATTGGTCGTATGGCTTGTAGAGAATCTCTGAATCGTTTGTCGACATTGTAATGCCTTTCTTTCCCGTATAGAAAGAACTGCAGTGGGTTGTATAGAAATTCGTCCGGTTCAGCGGACAGCAATCTGCCCCGCACAAACAGAGAATCAGCTAGCATGGGAATGTTTACTACGAGCCATTCTATAGTGAAGTACAAAGTGCCAAGTAGAATAGTAGACGAATTTTCTCATTTCTGCACAAAGTCATCTCAGGCGATATCCTGCATATACTTCACAGCCTGTTCTGCTGCATTTCTGACAAACTCATCCGGCCAATCTTTGGCAACCCCGACTAATCGTTCTTTCCAAAACGCCCACCGTTCAGCAGGCTGGTCAAAATGCTTTATCACACTAGGAACATCTCTCAGATCCCATTTCTTCATCTCTTCGTTGCAAAGGCCCTCATATAACTTCCGCCCGGTATGCTTGACCCAACAAGTCACAGCCGGAATGTGAAAATCTGGTTCAAATGACTCGCTGGCCTGTTCCTCCCTTGGTGCTTCCACCCGGTCGACCTTGGGATCGAGTTGCCATTCGAGTGTAAAGATCAGGTAATCGAATGCACGCTTTATATCAAAATAGGCTAGACCCGCTGCCACGAGTTGCGCTTCGACGTCTTGTGTTTTGAGATAATTATCACGGCCATGCTGCCTGGCAGCTTCGTAATCGTCTCTCTTGGAACACTCTTCGACGATGTCTTCCGGTTCCATCCAATGGGAATCACCCCAAATCATGTGAATATAAGGAAGTCTATTCCAGGAGAGGAGGCTATCGTCATCATCGATGGCCTCTCCCCGATGAAGGCTATCCGGGGTGTTCGATATCGCGGTGAGAAGGGCGATGAGGTCTGGCGTGCGGGAGGAGGGCCATTCGATGAGAGCTTTCACCAGAACATCCCATAGATGACAGAGAGCCACAATTTCATCCGAATAGCTTCCCAGATTTGGAACGGGGGAGTTGGAGATGGGCCGAGTGATGTCGTGAGCTGCTTCGTCTGGGCTCTTTTGATATGAATGAAAGGCCTGGAGAACGGCGAGTTCCTCGGCGAGAATAGATTTGAACCATTCAGTGTATTCACTATTGCCACGGTAATTCTTGACGGGTGCTTCAAACCATGCTTGATGGACTTGTTGCCCTTCAGGGACTTGCGAATAATTCGTCATCACAGCCATTTTTGATGTTTTACTTCGTCTGTGACGCAGCTACCTTGTTAAATAGCTGAAATTCAGCATCTGACATGACTCAGCCTTGTTTTCATTAGACCATCTGACAATGCCTCAACTATTTCCTCATTCGGACCCCGATCAAGATCATCATGTCTCCACTGATGGCGGACAGAGGTCTAATTTAGAGTACCAGCATAGGCAGGCCATTGGCTATTCCGATTGGCTCGCTTGCCACTCATGCATGTGTTTGATCGCTTTTCAGTATGTTCATATATATCGCCGAATATGTGCGTTTTATGCCTATTCGCCTTTCCATAGGCTGAGTTGTCCATACATGTTGGATGTCTGCTGTATGCCTTGCTAGGGACTGGCACATATACTCTTTCCGACATAGTAGGAGATCATCCCTACTGATATTCAGTGCACCTGGAGTCGGTTCGATCCTTGCTTTACACCACCGGGATCAACATAGATCTTAGAGACGCCCTTGGCCGCAATGCCGGACGCCAGTTAGCGAGGATTTACTGAGATTGCAAAATTGTTACAGCCAAATACTGATGAAGCCATGCACCCAATGACCGAGGCGTGTCCTTTTCGACAGCCTTCGCGAAAGTCTTGTAATATTTGCCACATCTCGGTCTATCAGGATCAGATATGCTATCACTGCAATATTTGCGATGGGGACGATATGCCGGTTTTGCTTTGCAAATGGAGCATTTTGTTCAGATCCAACACACCAGATGATCAGAATTGAGCCCAAAGCGGGAAACGAATTGACCTGATTGTTTTAAAATTCCCATTGGGTCGACCGTCAGAAACCAGCCAGCTTCTCAGTTCACTTTGGCCTTGAGAAGCCTCGTCCTATTGTGTAAACATCGCGGTGTCATGGCCGACTGTTTCGATCGTCATCTGTCTCATCACTGATTTTCATCCAAATCCATACACACCACTAGATCCATTAACAATGATACTGTGATTGAGTTGGCATGTCCCAAAGAACATACATACCAATACCACCAACAGATTTAAGCTGCGAGCCGATAAAAAAAGAATAGAAGATTTGTGAGATTACTAATTATTGTAACAGCCAAAGAAGCCGAGTGACGAAGCTCTCTCATATCAGGGATATGTTTGGCGACTAGAGCGGATGCTAGTAAATAATGACCCGAACGGTTCTCGGACAACTTTGCCTCACAAGGGAACAATAATAACAGCATGTATTCGCAAAGTACGGATGAAAGGTGGACGCGTCAGACTTAAGTGGCGTTGATTGTATATTGGTCCAAGATGCCAACCTCGCCAACTCCATTTCCTGGCCGACATCCCCTAACGTCTTTGGTTGGTGAGCGCAGATACGTCGGCTATATCAAGTTGTCGTGACATGTGTACCGGATTTCCTAACAAGTTGACGGCTTTCCCTTTCGGTTCCGTGCTCCAACACAAGGCTGAGTTTGAACGCTTCCATGACTAAATCCAGTCAGCATACTACCTTCGGTCATCCCTAGATTCTATTTCCTAGGAACCTGATATCTCGGATAAGCCTCTTGTCTATGGCGTGACTGAACTCCTATCAAGATTTACTGGGTCTACACATGTTTATCAGCAAATCAGATAGCATGGTATATGTACGACTGACCGATTCCGTACATGTACAGAATCAAGAATATGACGATCCGAACCACCCGGGATACCATTGGATGAGAACTACGGGTGTGTAGCCATCATCTAGTTAGTATGGCTAACGTACATGTTACATATGCATGTATAAGCCTTCCTGTCTTTCATTTTATGCCCAACAACACCTGTTCGATTTGTTTCATGGCCGTCAAGATGTGCCGACATGTGTTGGTATAATTGACCATAGCCCACCCGCTCAGCTGTGCCACAGTCCAGGTTGCCTAGGACTCTTTGATTACCTTTCGAACAACACACACATACAGGAGCAGCGCCGTAAGCAAAACAATTGAAACGCAGAGCACTCATTATGCATTACTGGAGGGAGGGAGGGAGGGAGAGACAAGGCAGAATATGTTCAATGTCCATGGGCGCGCTTGGTCGACGTAAGAAAAGAACTCAGGGCAGGATGGTTGGGCAAGAGTGCTTAAAGCCTTTTGACTGTGCCGCATCTTACACTGCCTCAGATTTGCCTGTTCAACGGCAACTTTCTAACTGAGATAGTCGCCACTGTTGGTGAACGCTAACAAAAGGGACAAATGAAGAGCCGTGGCTGGCCATATTGTTGGTTTTTGCCGCTGAGGCTAAAGGATTGGATGCAAGTATCAGGATATGGAAACACACAGCTATCTTTTGGGCTTCTGCCTTGAATATTCTCATAAATTCCAGGGTTTGCATGGCTCTGCGAGATAAATTATAAAGAGAGAAAGAAAGGATTCTATTGACATTGTTAAGCTCTTCAGTTTTTCAGACTTTATCACCATTTTTATTTCCAGTATTCTATCCACCAACAGACGTACTTTTGGTCTTGTGCGGCATCATGAATACAAAAAAGTTGGTTTCCAAGTCTCTTATTCCAGCAACCTACTGACATATATAGGATATGCCGTGAGTTCGCAAACTCAGGGGCTTGCAAGTTCAAGAAATGCAAGTTTGCCCACGTGAAAGGCAGCTACAGTCCTGCTACCAATCCAAAGGAACGCAAATCGAAACCGACTGATCTATCGAATTCCGAGCGAGAATTTCGAACATGGCGAAGGGATATTCCACTCGATGTGGCGAACGCCAGGCCCCTTCGTGGCCGGTTAGCGCCATTTTTCCAGGATGCTCGGCGACTGATAGATGTCGATGCCGGTGTACGCCAGGACGTGATACAAGCTCTCGCTCGTGACGGTGGTTTGATGCGAATCAAAGAGCTGGTCGGTCAGGATTTTCAGTCCATGGCGACCGTGCAAAAAGAGAACGTTTTCAAGAAGCAGATGTTGCCTTTCCTGGAGATAGTCTCCCATCCAAGTGTTCTATCGTCGCTGGTTCTGGAGCAGGTTGTTGGAACGATATACAATTTCTTGTTCGGTTTTAACGGGGAGAGAGCCTCCGGCTTGTTCAAATACATATGTGATGTTTTGGAAACGGCGAATAAAGATGAGGACTGTGCCTCACGATTCGATGTCTCTGTCCATGTCTTTTCAAAGATCGTGGACTTAAACTCGACAGCAATCGTCCAAGAGTCACTTAAAGCCCCGGCTAAAAGGTTTGAAGACGTGTTTCTTGCCTTGAGCACTGACACGACCGACATCTACCATAATGCGCGCTCGCATCTTGAACGTCTGCTGTGTAGACTAGAAGTCGGAAGCTCCCTACCGTCTGCAGCAAAGAAAACGCCAAAAACAGCAACATCGAGCGTCTCCTTTGTCATACGCCGTGAACCCCCTGGTGGCCGCCATGACAATGACCATAGAGATATTTGCGACATCAGTATCATGCCCAGCTTCCAAGAAATCTCGTGCAACCGTACTGAGTACCTCCCCATTATTGATCCAACGCAGTGGCATGTTGGTGGGCTAGATGGACTATTGGATAGAAACTTCCGTTTGCTACGTGAGGACACCATCGGCCAACTTCGAGATGCGATCCACAGCGAAACGGATCGTTCGAAACATTCAAAAATGCAAAAATCACAGCAGCGTACATATGTGTATAGCGATGTCCAGATCGTGAAGCTCTCCTTCGGCCAGCTTGTGGGCTTTCACTTTGAGATTGGCTTCCCGCAACCCACCGCCGCCGTTAGAGCACCATCGGCCAAGGAACGGGAGAATTGGTGGCGGATGTCGAAACGTCTGCAGCCTGGGGCACTCATCTGTTTGATAATTAAGGGAAACCAGGTGCTTTTCTGCACCGTCACCGAGTCCCCAAGACCTTCGCCTCGGAAGGAGAAAGACCGGAACAAGCCCCAAGCAAAGTCGGATGGGCTGTGGAAAGAATCTACTACTGCAACAGTCTCATTGGAACTCACCAATTCCAACAACAGGGATATTCAATGCATCCTTGATCACTACAGCTCGGGTGCTTCGAGGTTCACTCTTGTCGAATTCCCCGGTGTCCTTCTTCCTGCCTTCGGACCAACTCTTCGCGCCTTGCAGTCAATGAAGCGGACTGGGAGTCTTCCATTTGCAGATCTTCTCGTTTCTACGAACGAAAGATCAGAAGTCTCTTTCCCTCCGTACGCAATGAAGCCTGGATTTGCTTTTGATCTTAGTAGTGTGATGGATAAAGGTGCCAATCTTTCCATCCGTCCCGGTCAGCCAGTCGACCTACAATATCTTCAGCAGCACTCGAGTCTTGACGATGCCCAGGCTGCTGCTCTGGTCAGCTGTCTCCAGCGGAAAATTGGACTTGTTCAAGGGCCACCCGGTACTGGGAAGAGTTACACTGGAGTCGCACTCATAAAAGTACTGTTAGCAAACAAAATGCGTGGGAAGACACGACTTGGACCGATTATCTGTGTCACCTACACCAACCACGCACTCGACCAGTTGCTTGAGGCTCTCATCGACAAGAATGTGACATCACAGATTGTTCGTATTGGATCGCAGTCCAAATCTGAGAGACTGGAGCCATTTAACCTGCGAAATGTCGCCAGGAATTCCGAAGCAACGAAGATGGAAAAGTCGGGACGATGGAATTTGTATCGACAGCTTGAGGAAAATGAGGACGAATTCGAGACCATTGGCTTGGACAAGAATGTTTCTTTTTCTCGACTGTCGGTCTATCTTCACCAGCAATATCCCGACCACTACAACCAGCTGTTTGGGAATGACGAAGATGATTTTGAGAAACCAGATAAAGACCCCCGAAAACTCATTAAGACATGGTTGCATACTGGCTCACGACGCAATGGGATTGTTCGCCCTGTAGATCAACTCGACAGAGCCAGCGTTTATGAGATGTCTCAAGCAGAGCGAGCAGCTTTGTTCAACCATTGGGGTACCGAAATGAAAGCGAAAATGCATGAAGAAGTCATCGAACTCGCCTCGTCTCATTCTAAAGCCAAATCCGAGCTCGATAATATCCGTGACGAAGTGCGTCTGCGATGTCTGAACGAAGCAGACATCATCGGCCTTACAACCACAGGACTTGCCCGGAACCTGAATATGCTCCAACGTCTCCAATCCAAGGTTGTTCTGTGCGAGGAAGCTGGTGAAGTCCTTGAATCTCATCTCCTTACAGCTTTTTTGCCATCGGTTGAGCATGCTATTCTTATTGGTGATCATCTCCAGCTTCGTCCCCAGGTGCAAAACTACGAGTTGTCTCGGGAAAATCGTTGTGGAGGCGAAAAGTACTCTTTGGATGTGTCTTTATTCGAACGACTGGTCGATTCAGAGAGTGTCATGGGCTCTGGCCTCCCATTCAGCACATTGGAAACCCAGCGTCGGATGCATCCATCCATCGCACAACTGGTCCGCGATACGTTATATCCACAGCTCATTGATTCCCCGTCTACGCTACAGTATCCAGAAGTAGTTGGGATGAGAAAGAGACTATTCTGGCTTGACCATCGCATGTTTGAAAATGACGCCTCGAGTACAGATGCCGTGTCAACTTCCCACTGGAACAAACACGAGATTGAGATGACGGCAGCACTCGTTAACCATCTCGTCCGACAAGGCAAATACAAAAATGGCGATATTGCAGTCCTGACTCCGTATCTCGGCCAGCTCCATCGACTTCGCCAGAAGCTTAGTCAGTCCTTCACCATCACACTGGGAGAACGAGACCAGGACGAACTTGACAAGGCCGGCTTCGAAGATGGCGATGCAAACAATCCTGCCGTTAAAGCTACGTTACTGCAAACTCTGCGGGCAGCGACAATTGATAATTTCCAAGGCGAAGAAGCAAAGGTCGTGGTGGTCTCTCTGGTTCGAAGCAATCCACAGAACCGATGTGGGTTTTTGCGTACTTCGAATCGGATTAATGTCCTCTTATCACGAGCACAGCATGGGATGTATATCATAGGCAATTCGCAGACGTCCATTCATGTCGACATGTGGGCAAATGTTGTGGAGATCCTTCGTCAAAATGACAATATTGGTGCGACTTTGCAGTTACAGTGTCCTCGACATCCACAAACCCCAATGTCTGTCTCTCAACCTGATGACTTCCTGCAAGTCTCACCCGAAGGAGGCTGCAATCAACGCTGTGTGAATCGTCTATCATGTGGTCATGCCTGCATAGAAAAGTGCCATTCTGAGATGCTGCATAATGCAGTCTACTGTCTGGAGCCTTGTCCACGACCACGTAAAGGATGTACCCATCCCTGCCCAAAAAGATGTGGTAACCCTTGTCCAGCCAAGTGTACGGTCAATGTATTTCAGAAAGACAGGGTACTTGAATGTGGCCACCTCATGCCTAATCTCCCATGTTGGCAGAGCCAGGACCTTTCAACAGTTCGTTGTACAACTCTGGTCATGAAGGAAGTTCCGGACTGTCATCATAAAGTCAGTGTTTCTTGCTTCATTGATGTTAAATCACGTCAATATTCGTGTACCAAGTTATGCCATCAACCCTTGCCCTGCGGTCATAAGTGCAAGAATTTGTGTTCAAAGTGCGTCACGAAACCTGATTCTGGAGGTGTGCAAATCGACCATGGTGCCTGCAAGCAGGAGTGCGGTCGAAAACACTCAACCTGTGCACACACATGTACCACACAATGCCATGGAGATGAACCCTGTCCACCTTGCCCGGCTCCTTGCGATGTAAGCTGCGGTCATTCAAGATGTATGCGGAAATGCAAGGAGCCCTGCACACCTTGTGCTGCAGAAAAGTGTTTTTCTGCGTGTCCGCACAGCTCATGTACACTACCTTGTGCAGCACCATGCGACCACATTCCCTGCAGCCGTCGATGCGAAATAAGGCTGGACTGTGGACATCAATGTCCCTCTCTCTGTGGAGAGACCTGTCCATCTAGTCGCTACTGCCAGATATGTGGAGATGAGGACGTCAAGAATCACGGAGTGGACTTCATCCTCGGTGAGCCATACAAGGAAATCAACCTGGATGAGAATCCATGTGTATTTCCCAAATGTGGCCACTTTCTAACCGTGGAGAGTATGGATGCACAAATGGATCTCAAAAAACACTACGACGTCGATGCAGAGGACAGGCCAGTCGCCATTACAGATGCAGTCCATCCTTTTTCCATGGGCGATATCAAGACATGTGCGACATGCCGTGGGCCGCTGAGAGATATTGCGAGATATGGTCGACTCGTCCGTCGTGCGATTCTAGATGAGTCAACTAAGAAGTTGATTCTGTACCTCAACCGGGAGTATGTGCCTTTAGCTCAGGAGGTTCCTCGACAGATCGCACAGCTTCAGAATTCCAAGGATGAGGGGAGGCGACCGTGGCCTGATAGCTATCAAATCAGTGGCACGAGATCTCAGCAGGTCAACACTATGGTTAAAATAATGAATGTGGTTGCGCCAAAGCGATGGAAGAATATTCTCGAAATGCACAAGCGAGTCAACAAGTACTGCCGAGGTGTCGATGTGGATGAGCAGCCATTCAATCGGGTTCGCGATTTGGTCTGGTATGCTCGACAACGCAACAAGTTAGCCAGCGTGTTTGAATTCGACAACAACGTGCTCCAAACAAAGGGGGCTCTGCAGGGAACGGCACTCAGTGTACGACTTGATCTGGCGCTCTTGGCCGACTTGTTAACTCTGAAGCAGAAGACCTCTTCTAATGTGACAGTTGAGCTTAAATTGGACAACACAAAAGAAGATTGTCAGGAGCTCATCAGCATGGCAACCAAATCAAGCCGAATTCTCCAGCAGACAGAAGGTTATATTTTTCTCGCGCAGTTGCACGCTCTGGAGCGGTCTCATTCTCCTCCAGAAGCTGCAGAGGCACATCTGCAGAACTGCCGTGCAGCCATCACCGAAGCAAGATCCCTTTGCACAGCCCACCCTGGCCAAACACAAGGCTTGTCAGATGAAATCGACAGTGTCGAAAGAATGCTTGAGGGTGTCACTTTCTACACGGCCGTTACCAACAACGAACGCATGGCGGTTATCCAAGCTATGGCACGTGAGTTCCGGGGTACCGGACATTGGTATTACTGCCAGAATGGACACCCCTTTACGATAGGAGAGTGTGGAGGAGCAGTGCAGACGACAGCGTGCCCTGAATGTGGTGCGCCAGTTGGGGGACGGAATCATCGCACAGCAGATGGGGTGACTCGGGCGGGGGATTTGGAGAATGTATTTTCTGCGATGAGATTGTAGGGGTCCAATTGGATGTACTTAGTTAGATATCTAGACAATTTCTTTTGCTTCCATCAACTGCCTAGCGATATTCATCTCATCAGCGTGTACTAGATGGAGTAGATGGGATTGCTCACTTGGTAGACCTCCTCCAACTGCCTTCCATTGCAGACAAACCTTGTGCTAACTACTATGCTCAGGCATCAGTAGGTTATACATTCTGGGTAGATGGGAGGCTCAGGCTGCAAATATATCAGACGTTCAGAATATACGGAAGTCAACATGATGTCTTTCAAAGGGAAAAAGACCACCAGAACAGTTTTTACATAGAAGATGGTTTCAAACTCTACAGTGGGGATCACAAACTACCTTCTCCCCATGTTCTCTCACAGCTTGTCAGCAGCAAAAGTTTTGGAGATAATTTGTGTTTTTTTTTTTTTTTTTTTTGAATTACCCTTATTCTAGTATTTCGACTAGAGAGCTTAGGAAGCCTGTATATAGTTGATTAAAATACTTATGTTTTCCAGTAATTCTACATTCCCAATCCCAGCACTCGGATCAACATCTCTTGCGCCGATGTCTCGCGCTGGATGAATTAGCATAATGACTTGCACTCTGGCACTGGGAGTCACATAGATACATATCACTGCCTGACAAAAGTCTAGAGCAGCACCGGATGTTGAGATAGGGTGGAGCTAGCCATTCAAGGCTTCCAAGATTCTCCGAGACTTTCTTCAAGCCGCAATTGAAGCGACCGGTTTGTTAACCATACACAAGACTTGGTTTCCGCAAGGTCGACGATAATGTAAAGGAAGGAGATGATGTTTGCCGAACTTTCAGCTGCGGACCAACTGGGCTAAATAATGTCATGTTGGCCGAAGATTACTTTGGACACGCCAGGTACCCAACCTCTGCTCATGCACAGCAATGCGAAACATTGTATGATTAACAAGAGCTCCCATTAAACATGCGCTGATTTATTTCTTTTCCCAGAATAAATGTACATCTTTGCCCTCAATCCAGTCTGCCATGGCTTTGTACATGGCAGTGAAACCTTCGTTGTTCGCGTCTGGCAGGTCATTCAAGATTGGATGGCCCAACGAATGTTGTGCTACAAACAAGTACTGATACCCTGGTGTATACTTTTCCAGTTCTTCTTTGGGGAAATCGGGCACAGTCTTGCTGTCCACTGGAACGACTTTATCCTTCTCGTAAAATAGCTTGACGTATTGTACCTTCCACTCGTTGTTCTCCACCCTGCAGAAGAAGATGAATCGGCAGTCGCAGTCAATGTCGATAGGGACACTCTGCACAATGAATCACTGAGTGATTATAGGCTTCATTTTGCCGACGCCTCGATCTTTGCTGAGATTGACATTGGCGAGGGTGCCGTTTTCCCTGTGCGCGATAAAGTTGCCGTTGGCGCGGCCTTTCATAGAGACATCAATGAATTAGTCGATTGGGAGTCCGCCAGACCAAGCTGTGCATTCATGTTAATGAACGAGCTATGCTGACATCCTCTCAACTCAGTGTACTAAGAATCGATGCTGAGGTCTCGACTGCAGATGATGCTATGCAGCAACACCTCACCACACTGTCGGCCTCCAATCGAAGAAAGCTGGGATGAACATGGACAGCTCAGAGACCGCGCTATAACCCGCACGGGACGGCCCGGACGGATTGGACAACTTCCAGCAAAAGCCCATGGATTATGTACAGAGACGACCTATTTCCGATTGGCTAAGTCTCTATTCTCATCTACTGCCAACTCACATGGATTCCCTAACCGAGTGCCTCACAGATATAGTTAGCATTATTAAAGATATATACTACGTACTTTCAGCTCTACCACATCCTCAACAGTCGTTCACGATAGGCTATAGGATATTTCAGCCTAAACTAATGTAGATTATTCACACATCTAACCTGTGCATTATCAAGACTCCTGAGAATACGGCATGTAACATTTTCGAAATCGAGGACATTCGCAAAGCCATGACCAGCTGAGTTGAGCTGAGTGTAGCCACTACATCTTCTAACTAGTTCCACATTGGTAATTTTCCCGCGTGCATGTTTTCAATCCCTTGGGCATACCATCGG
The DNA here is from genome assembly GCF_001890805.1 of Aspergillus glaucus CBS 516.65. Lineage (NCBI taxonomy): Eukaryota > Fungi > Ascomycota > Eurotiomycetes > Eurotiales > Aspergillaceae > Aspergillus > Aspergillus glaucus. The sequence continues at coordinate 481,220 of NW_019170460.1, read as the reverse complement.
AGATACATACCCTCGGAGATACTTCGCTAAGGCAGTGTCTGTAGCATCATGGATCAGCAATTGATGTAGATGAAGGCATGTACAAGAGATGAACAGAGTTTGACACCCTTGTCAAGGTTCGTTTTCATGTACTTTGGCCACTTCTGTCGAAAGGATCAGCACCCAAATCCTGTCTGCATACTCTGTACGCATGCGTGGAGACACCTCCTGCTGCCTCCGATTGGATTGCGAAACTGATGGCTAGACTCGCATTCGGCGCTGGAATAGTGCCAAGGCCAATGGGTCTTCCAATCTGTTATGATCAAGTTCAGTTCAGCTCAGCTGTTACACCCTGGCATGAGACTAACTACCTACCGACAAGAAAAGGCAGATAGAGGAGCAGACAAAGAAAAGGCTAATGAGAGTAGTGGTAGACCCAAGTTCACACCAGATCCGAATCTTTGAACTGGATCCTCATACCCAGTCTCGACCATTTGGAGAGAGCCACTCGGATCATGGGTTGAGCTGTGGACCTCTGCAATAAGCCGGGCAAATGTCAAACTGAGACCGTCTAGTCGATCCAGGATTTCCTTGGACTATTTCTCAAACTTCTCTGTTGCCTGTGACATCAGCCGTGAGGACAAAAATTTGCGCATTGCTAGTGTACTTTTTCAACTCAGGACATACCGAGATGTATTGCGCGATCTTCGCTTTACGCTGGTCAATTGAAAAGTCTAGATTCGTACAGAGAGAAATGACCTCGTCGTCAAATTCTGAATGGCCTTAGCAATGAACAGGGACTTTCTAGTGGTGGAACTCACTATCTCCGTACTGGGCAATATTCCTCGACAGAGGGATACTAAGTCTGTCCGATACTAACCCCTCTTCTCTTAGCCCTGCCCAAAAATATAGAATATTTACACGAACAATCGGTTTTATCCGACGCGAAAATTGTGTATTGTTGTACTGGTTACCTACGAGAAGCCCAACAGTAGCTTTCATAAATGCAGACTGAACGTCCTTTGCATTTTGGTAGGCTTCTTTGGCTGTCTTCTCAATGACATCGTCGATGTCCTCGGATGACAGTGTCTGAGCAACAGAAAGGATATACTGCTCTTTCTCTGCATCAGTGAGATGGATCTTGCTCGAGGATTGCATGACTGTTTCTGCTTCTGTTTTCGACAGCATTTCCCCCGCCCCGATGTATTTTCGAGGCGTGGGATTCTTGCCAATGAATCCGAACAGTTCTGCAAGTACTGAAACGTCAGGAGCTGGCGAAATATTCGGGATGACTTCTTTGGTTGAATAATACAGCTGAAGGTACTGTAAATTTAAAACCTGTGCACTGAAAACCCATTCTGGGCTTTGTGCGTTAGCCAGCAACTGCATGTTGAAGATCATGGCAGTGCCAATACCCAAGAATACAAGGCTGTTAGATACGGAGTAGATATTACAATAACAAATAACCCACTAGGTGTTATGCATGATTGAGTTGGAATGACGCCAGCTGAAACGTGCATAAGTTCAGCTGAAGATTGACAGTCGATGCTGGACCCTCCCTCACCAGATTTTTTTTTTTTTTTTTTGAGTTCAATGCTTAGCGAACAGGTCGTAAAGCCGTGGTCGAGGTATGTCCAGACACATGAATTGAGTGATTTTTTTCTTCCTGGCATCGGCTCACATGACCAGTAGGCACGCATATAAACAAACACAGCCCAGTTCAATGTCTTTCTATCTTCAAGACAATTGCCTGCTTCCTTTTCATCTTTCAATATGGCTTCTTCCCCCGATGAATATGTGACTGACAGCCCCCCTCCACCCTATGAAGAGGTGGAGGAAAAGCTCAATGACCTCATTGGATCGAATCCAACGCCGAAGAAGGTGCTCGATGCCGCCAAGGGTCTCTCCAAAGGAGAGATCGCAGTCCTCATGAAGAGCGCTGATAAGCATTTTCCGCTGAAGACGAAGAAAGAAAAGCAGGACTTTGCCATTGGTTTTGCTCAGACCGCGTCATCCCCAGAATCCAAGGAGTATATCTATGCTTCGTCTTCGTCGGCCTCCCGAGCGGCAAAGGAGATCAATTCCATTTTCCAGCGGCCATTGTTCAAAATAATTCAGATCGATAAAGTCCATAAGTCTGACTTTCAGAAGCCATTGCTAGAGCTCCAGAACGTGTGTCATTCTACTCAGACTGTTGTTGCGTCTTTTTTCTCTAACACCCATTTTCAATAGACGTACCAGACGCTGCTGCGGGATAGTCGCAATATTTGCAGTTGACATCGCTCAATACGGATCTTGTGAGTTGCTGCTCGATCATTTCTATGAGAGCCATGTTCAATAACCTAGCATTTATTTAGCATTCGATAAAGTTACAGTCAAATTCTGCGCTGATGAAAACCAGTCGATCGAGGAGCGCCAAAGTCAAATCAAGGACTACATCGAGGTGATGATGACCCTTATGTGGTTCATGTCAATTTAATTATGAAAAAAACTAACACTGATACAGGAATCCGAGAAATTCAAAAAAGATGCAGCTGGACTCGACAGCCGTTTCCAAGACCTCATTCAGTCCTTTTCTGATTTTGTCGGCACTTTCTCTGGCTGGGCTCAAGATAAAGAGGGCAAAATTACCGCGGATATCGAAGAGCTGGAGAAGAAATTGGAGGATCTGCGAAAGAAGTTGAGGGACCTTAAGATTGCCAGAGACGCTTTCGTCACTATTGGGGCTGGTATTGTCCCAGTGATCAGCATACTAGTCCAAGTCTTTGAAGCTGGCGCCGTCCCGATAGTGGTATGTTCACATATGGCCTAATGTCGACCATGTACCTAGGTTTTTCAGACTGACTGACTTGGCTAGATCGGAGGGCTCATTGCTGCTGGTGTGTCCATTGCAATTATTGTTGGCCTCACTGTTGGTATTAACCGTATGGACCCTGTACAATTTATTGGCCAATCTGATGAATATTAACAATTCACAGTGACGGAGCATGAAATCGATGAGAAGACCAAAAGGAAGGAAAAGCTCGAGAAGCAGCTTGAGAAGATTCGACAGACTCGACAAGAGCTGGAGCTGCTTGGAAACAGCTCTCTCAACTCTTTTAGGTTGTCTGCCGGAATACTGGCAGGCTACTGGCAGTCCACTATTAAAGATGCACGGGAGATCCAACACTGGCTTAACGAAGGAGCCAAGAGCACGGTATGGATAGCCTGGCTCGAATTCTGAATTGCCTATTGACGAACATGGTTGTAGGATCAACCCCAATACATGAAGCTGCACTTGACCAAGTCTGTGGCAAGCTGTAAGTACCCTCTGCCTACAAATTATTCTTCTCAATTGATTTGAACATTCTAACCGTACCATAGATGAGGTCATGGCGGAGTACATGAGAGAGTATGCTCAGGGTGTTGAGTCACAGTAAATGGATTAGACTATCATAAGTAAGAACTTTTATACCGATAGGGTTAGAAAAATTTATGATTACTACACCGAAAATCTGACCAGGTGTAGACTTGTTTACTACACCAACGAATCCAGGCTGTTGTATGTTTGTTTTTTTTTTTTTTTTTTTTTTTTTTTTTTTTTTTTTTTTTGAGCGAAGCGAGCATATCATTTATTTTTGGTCATATTTTTGCTAGTGAGCGCGCTTATATCAGGCCCTTTTTATTCCCACGGCTGAGGCGAGTAATATATATTAAAGGGCTGAGCAAAGTCAGATAGCGCCGCCGGAAAACTGACCCGGCGAGAAGGTAAAAAGACCGGCGGGGGCGTGAGTAAGAACTGATCCCCGATCACTCAGGATCGCCTTTGGCTTCATGGTTGGTACGGCTGTGTCTCCACCGGCAGACTCGCAAATACTGCCTGCATATGCCGAGGATGGGATTGTTCGTGTCTTCCACGGCTCAACTGATGCCACTCTGGTTGAGGATTTTATCGCTCAGCTTCTTTACCACTGCGTAAAGCGACTCCACCTGTAAGCTTCAATAGGGCTTCCTTGAATATTTAGATCGAACTAATGTCCTACCGCGAGGAAGAGCAGAGGATTTGCTTCGTGGGTTCTATGGGCTGTCTGGGTTTACTTCTGTTAAGGATAGTCTGGAGAAGGGGATTGAAGGGTGGGAATGATTTATGGTCTCTTTCAATATAGTGGTACAATCATAAATATAACTGGAGAGCCGCGACGAGCCTGGAATGCACCTCAACCATAGGACTCAGTGAAGTTTCAAAATTAATAGTAGGTGCAATAAGTACCCATATCATCCCCAACATGCCATTCATCCGGGTACCGTTCCGCGCATTCCAAAAGACCCCGATAATCCAGACCATCAAGATTCTTCAAGTCCTCGTGAGCACCACGTGCACATAGAACCTTAATCGCCACTTTCTCTAGGTTCCGTGCCGCCTTATGTAGGGGAGTTTCGCGAAGAAACTCGTCGCGGAGATTAATAAAAGCGCCTTTGTCGAGCAGCGCATTGATACCATCTATCCAGCCTGCTGTGGCAGCTAAGTGGAGAGGCGTGATGTCTTCGACTATGGGGACGTTAGGATCTGCGCCTTCTGCTAGGAGCCGTTTGGCGATGTCGATGTTTTGGTCTCGAAAAGCGAAGTATAATGGTGTTGCTCCCTCGGGTTCGTGTGTCGCGGGTATATCGAGTAGGGGTTTGTATTGTAGTAGGATTTGGAGGATTTCAAAATGACCAAGGTGAGCAGCTTCGTGTAATGGCGTCCAGCCCTATATTAAGGTTAGCCGATGAAAAACATTGAACCTGAAGGGTCAACACATACATGATTATAGCTTCTTGCATTCACATCAGCACCGTTTTTCAGTAATACTCTGACTGGCTCTGGATCGTCACCCATACAGGCCTCCTGTAGTGCCGGTCGACCAGAACTAGTCCTAGCATTAGGATTTGCTCCATGTTGTAAGAGTAGTTCCACAACCTCGCTGTGCCTTCCCTCCGCCTCCAAAACCACATAACATCACCCCGTCTCATGCGCCGCTTCGACCCATCTCCAGAGCCATTATGCGCAGACTCCTCAAGCCGAAGATGCGGAACCAACTTGCGCATAACCCGATCGCACGCTAACCGACAATTATCCATAGGATTTTGCAGATCCTTCAACGCTCTATTAATCTCATGATCTTGATCAACTATCTCTTGTATATCCGGCAACGCAAGCGCGCCTTGTAATTACACACGAGTAAATTGAAGTTCTTGATGTCGCGACTAATGCTAATGATCTCTTGTGGGCGTGATTAATGTTTGGCAGGGTTTGGCGGGGTATATCGAATATCAAATGTAGAATGACGGCTGGGCTGCTTATCAGTAGGAAGATGGGGCCAAAAACATTGAGGTTGATAAGGCCCACCTCGTAAAATCAGAATACTTTGCTGTTCCTGGGGGGCATGGCTAAGAATAGGAGGCTCATAAGGCACTGCTGCATATCGAGTGTGGCTGCCAGTATAAATGCACTCGGTTATACCAACTCTAATTAAACCCAATTGATCCATCGTTTTCTTATCCCTTCCTTTCGCAAAATGTTGCTCGTCGTGAGTATATATTCTAACATAATATACAAAGGAAATAGAGAGCTGCTCATGACCAGCACTTAGACGTTACTTGTATACTGAAGCAGACCAGCAGCAGCAAAAAAAAAAGCAAGCAAGAAACTCAAAGCAAAGTCCCGACAAACTCATCAACTAACCTCTTCACCTCACTCGGTGCCTCTGTAGGAGGAAAATGCTGGACTTCATTAAGGACCTCCAGTCGACAAGGCGTCGCCTGCTGAATCGGTCTCATATCCCTCCACGGGAGTAGCCATATCCGTTGCCCCTTGGATGATAAGCCCAGGGACATTTGCAGTCAAGTACATGTCACCTATTTCGAAAGACAATAGCGCCCTGGCATTATTTCTGCGTGCACAAGGGGGCCACTTTGCTGCCTCGAGGGCAATGGTCTCGTCGAGGCCCATGCTGGCGTAGAACTCGACACATTTACTTGGGCTCTCAATGCCAGATGTGAGTGCGTCGTATGGCAGGAAGTTCTCGATGAGCTTGCCGTCGAAGTAAGTCCCCGTGTAGACGATGCCTGCGACATTGTGCGGATTGCTGTGATAATATGCAGTGGCGATGTTACTGCCCATGGAATGAGTTACGAGAATTAAACACTCGTTGATCTGGCTTCCGAGAGCTTTGATGATAGCGTCCAGTTCTGCAGCGTGGCGGGGGACACTGTAGGCTTCGGGAGATTCGGGCTTGGATGATCGGCCAAACCCGCGGAGATCGTGGACGATGCAGCGGTATTTTGGGCCCAGTTTGGCTAGTAGCGGTTTCCAAATGTTGGCGATGCCCCATGTAGCCCGATACAAGTACTAGGGTCGGGCCGGTAGTGCCATGTACTTCGTAGTAGATTTCATGGCCGTCATCGGTTAATGCGAAGCTCATGTTGGCGGCTACTTGAATGTGCATAAAATCCTTGAAAGAGCAATGAATAACTTGGTTTGAGCCTTATTATATTAAATATGTTTTAGACTGCTAGAGTTAGGTTTTTATATGTAACCTGATAGTGGTATCCCGCCGCATATATCCCACATGGATCCCGGTATCCCGCATTAGTAAGTGAATCTTACTACTGAGTTACCAACCATGGACGGATTTGCCGGACATTAGATCTATTATCATACCGGTAGTGAAAATGAAGTTTAATTTGACTATGCGGACTCGTGTTGGTGTTAGCTGAAACATGGCTGAGCGGACGGAAATACTCCAACGAGGGCTAATATACGGTTATTGTGTAACATTGCCCCAGCCCAACAGGGAGTATATAATATTCAGATCAATTGAGTGATACCCAAGCCCAGGGCAAAGACAGTTATTCAACACCAGGTCGCCATTTCCTCCCAACCACATGCAAAAGCACGGCAAATATCAAACTAAAAACAACCATAAGAGCAGTCGTAATACCCGAACTAGCCGCAACTCCTACATTCTCAAACATATCAGGGAGCCTACCTCATTAGCAACACATCAATCACAAGAGAGGAAAGGTAAACCTACCAAAACGGCCCAATAAACGCCCACGTCTGCCTCACGAACGTGATAAACACACCCACATTCCCCGGATCCTCCGGACAGCAATCCACCGCGTAAGTGATCATGACCGTCGTGACAATTTGGTTTCCAAACGCCGCCACAGCTGTCCCGACAATAGGATTGACCACCCAGTGACCCTCAGGTGCTTGTTCCATACACACCAGGAACACGATAATACCCGCGATGGCCAAGAGGATACCAGGGTAGCTCAGCCAGAGACGAAACTCAGGCTCAGGCTTGCGCTGTATCCGGCGTGCGCGGGAATTCATCCAGAAGTCCGAGAGGGAGCCTCCGACCTGCTCGCCTAGGACAGAGCCAATGATCACACCGAGGAATTGGAGGCCTAGTTGTTCTGTGTTTAGTTCGAACTTTTCTTGTAGGAGTTGCGGGACTTCGACTGTGATGAGGACACTGCCGAAGAGAAAGACCATGGCGTAAATGATTGAGGGGAAGAGGACGTTCAGATGCTTGGCCATGGACAGAGGACGGATGAACTCCGTCCATGTTAGGGGACTTGGGTCAATTCGTCCGAGGGAAAGATATTGCGATTTCAGGGTTGAATGTTGGTTTTCGACATTGCCGCCGAGATACCTCGTCTCCGGACCAAGCAAGAGGTATAGGATGAATTGTACGCCATTCGTGATGACCAGGACCCAGTATATCCAGCGATAGCCGACGCGATATGCAACAAAGCCGAAGACGAGTGGTCCTGTACTATTTAGTATGGACCACACAAGGCGCCGAAGGCGTAAACATACCAATTGGAACCCCCACGGTAATCATCAACGTCCAAACACCCATATACTTTGCTCTCTCCCTTTTGAAAAACGTCTCCGCCACAACGGCACTCCCAATTGCCGCAGCAGGCGAGATAAACAGCGCCGTGAGAGCCCTGCATGCAGCCATGGACGCATATGTTGGACTCTTTGCACAACCAATATTGCACACTGCGCTCAGTATAAGGGACAATAGGAAGATAGGGCGACGACCAAAGCGATGGGATAGAGGCTTCCAGATAAACGGTCCTCCGCCTAGAATGGCGATCTGGAGGGATGTTAGGTAGCTCGCCCGTTGGAGGGATACACCGAGGTCAACGGCGATGTCTTTGTAGGCGGGTGTAATGCTGGATGCTGTGATTGTGGAGATGCTGGCGTGAAATGCGACGAGGATGAGGTTGACTATTTTCTATTCAGACAGTCAATTAGCCTCTCTTGATGTAAACAGAGGTAGGCAGACTACCTTCCGAGCCGGCCAGTTATACGGATCCGCACCAGATGGACTAGGAATCGGATCGAGATCAAGAGTGCCATGGCGCTTAAGGAGATACTCGCGATGAGACTCAGACAGTGAAGACTCGACATTGGTTGTTGTGATTTGTCCCTGCTCAATGTTTTCCGCATATCCTTTACCATTGTCTATCTCCTCGATCGAGGACTCTTTCGTCTCTAACGACATTTTTTGTGCCCGGGAAAGCAAAGGCAATTACGAACATACTACCCCGCGTCTTCTACTTCTTATATAGTCTTAAACTACAGGAGATATTTGCCATATTTGAGACGGGTTGAATGGTAAATCCGGGGTAGACATCGTGGGGAAGTGGAGGTGGGGTGTGGAGACACCCACGATTCGGGGAGTGTTTCCTTTATTTTAGGCTGTTAAATGATTGGATAATGAAGACGCAAGAGGGGCAGATGTATGGCTTGGGTGGGGTGACAGGTATTCCCGATATGGATCGTGGGTCGGCGTGGGTCAGGTGCATGTGCCGCCCGAATACTTCAGCCCTATATCAAAGAGGAACCCTTCGCCATGCTGTCTTATTTAGTAGTCAAAGCAACTTGAGCGATACAGTTTGCTCGTTCATAGCAATTGAGGGGATGCACATCATTTCCTAGATCGGGCGAGATCTATGGTGGCGCCAACAGTGTCGTATTGAATAAAAGCATAGCAGAGAACCTTTTGAGATCGAAATGAATCCTTACGAGGTGCCTAGAGTTTTTATGGTTATTGATAACTCAGGCTTTCCAAAGTGATCTTCCCAAATACGTTTCCCTGAAAGAGCTTCCGGATCCAGTGTGCTATCATGATACATATTGAACTTTTCTACCTGAAAGACCCTAAAAGCAAACGAGATGTCATTTGTGCCATTATCGAGTTTCAAAATCTCAAAGGTCGGTCAGAAGGCGCTGATGGGTAAGGGATTTTTTCCCCTCCAAATTCCACCGAGCAGATCCGATACTGATCCTTGACTCCGGAACCAAGTTTTTAATGCACGGCGATTACCAACTGGCATATTGCCCAATTGCTCAAATTATTTCGTTTGCTTTCCGCGATGGGGCTTTTGTCAATACTGAGCTCACTCCAGAGCTCGTTTGGCGGCTGTGTGTTCCAAAACGCAGTTCATCTCTTCCCCTCCGGTGGAAGCCCGAGGTTCTGAATATGCCCCTCCTTCGGCGTCTTGAGCACACCCCATATGGCTATGAACTCCATGAGTCTTTGCCGATGACTTATGAATCAAGTCGGCAGGCACTCAGGGAGTTAGGTCGAGATGCTAAATTCGAAGACGATATTGGACATTACAACTTCCGCCGCTGGACTGCAAATGAAGTCAACCGTATGTTACCCGTTGATGAAGCCCTTCCCCCGCTATGATAACGGGGATACTCTCATATTAGGTGTCACTAATTGCTTATAGGGAACTTTACTAGCCAGGAACGGCAAAGGGTGCTTGGCCAGTCTGGCGACGCGGTCTTCGAAAAACACTACCAATCACAATTCATTGGGCGTGATCTCCAGCATGTTGTTCTTCTTCGACCATCCCAGGAAGGCCTTCTACGCGTCGCTGGAAGCATTATCAGGAAAAGGGATCCATTAGCACCGTCCAATCTTACCGATGCGCACAAGCGTGCCATTTGCCAACGTCCCGAAACCTTGCAGCTTAGACGATAGAAGAGAGAGCTCATGGCGGAAATGCGATCCCTGGCCGGCACTGTAAAGAATGCCCGAGAGCCTTTTCCGCACCTCTACCAAAGGCACGAAGCCGTCAAAAAAGATCTGGCCAAACTTCGGAAAACCTTGGCAACCGATACTCGTGAGACAGCTAGAAAGGATTATTTCCAGAATGCACCCGTACTCGAAGTCGACAGACAGATCAAGCAACTTCTCGGCGAATCTGATGTTGAAAGATTTGATGCTGAAAGTTCTGCTGATGAAGACTGGGAGTTACCTACTCCAACATATGCGTTTCCCGAGCGGGCACGTCTTGTGGAAAACTTTTACGGCCCCGACGCAGAGAACTTTGATGAGGACAAGCTACTTGCTCGACGCATCCAGGTTACCAAGGACTTGGTTGCGCTTTTGCGGCTCTGCGAACCGAGCAGATGTGGCAACCGAGTCAATTGGAATTTCGATGATGAGGATGATCTGCCTGAACAGCCACAAGAGCCCTCGTCTCCTGAGGAAGATACTATGAAATGTCCAACGGATATCTGCATGATTTGTTGTGGTCTATCTCGTCGTTCAGCATCGAATCCTCCTCCGCATAAATGCCCTCTCAATTCGAGATCCAGAGCCATTAGTCGAAGCTAAGGCGAACTAAAAATAGCTAGACGTCGGCGCGCCCACATTGAATTGAATGGCATACATGTTTTTTTTCTGCCTCGGAATCCTTATGCTTCGCCACCTAGAGGTTCTTTTCGGTTCACTGAACTGGCGTTGGATAGTAGGGTCTCTAGAAATGTCAGGATACTCGAAGTCACGGAGGCTTTTGGGAGCACATACTAGCTGAGAGCTAAGGAACGACCAAAACCCCGATGCATCCGCGAAGATGAACACTTGTCCCGATTCCCGAATTCGTATGCCCAAGGAAACATCCGCCCCGCATATATTGCTATACTCGTGCAACTTTTTCTCTAGATTCGTCTTGCGCCGATATATTTTCTGTCGAAGCGATTTCTTCTCTACACTAGAGGCTTTAGATTGTGCGCGAGAGAAGTCGCCTGGCCTCATATGAGGCTCGTGTATGAGTTTTTCCTGGCCTTTATCGAGAGCGAGGAATTCGATACTACGATTGCGAAGCCGTTTATCGACCATCGGTTTGTATTTCAGCTTCTAGATCGGTTTGACTCAGGGTACCCCTGAGAACGCAAACTTCTCAAAAGAACGTTGCATCGCATTTATGCTAAATTTCATTGCCTGCGGCCATATATCCGAAGATCAATCAACAACATCCTCTTCCAATTCATCTACGAAACAGAACGTCACAACGGAATAGCAGATCTGCTGGGGGGGGGGGGGGGGGTTGGTTGGTTCGATTATCGATGGGTTGGCACTTCCTCTGAAGGAAGAATATGAAAATTTCTTCACTCGGGTCTCGCTTCCACTTCATACATTCAGGAGTTTAAGCATGTATTACCCACAACTAGCTTATTGCGTTGTTCAGTTCTTGAAAAAAGATCTCACATGGACTGAAGACATTTGTCTTTGGTTTGTTGCGCTTCTGGCCCAAGACAAACAGTTCAAAGGAGGTACTGTACCTCGATGAGCTGGAGACTATTGTTGAAACAATAGGTCCAGCTGAGTTTTACAAGTTGCAGCGGCCTCTGTTCGTTCAACTGGCCAAGTGTATCAGCAGCCCGCATTCCCAGGTTGCCGAGCGTGCTCTTTATATCTGGAACAATGAGCTCGTCTGCCTATACGTCACCAATAATGTGCAGACAATTCTTCCGATCGTGTTTGCATCGCTCCATGAAAACTCCAGCGGACACTGGAATCGAACAGTTCACAGCATGGCTGGCAAAAATTTTGGAACCCCTTCTAAAATTGTATCTAATACTGTGGCTTCATTACCCTCAAGCGTCAATATATAGATGGCTCTGACCAGGAGAGTAGGTAATTCATGACCTTCCACCAACCAGTTCCAACATCAGCTTTTTCCCACATCGATTCCAGTCATCTTTCATTGCCAACCATTCTCAAGCTTCTGGCGGTAATCCGTAATCATTTCAGAAGTAACACCGTTTCCTCCGCAAACAACGATTACAACTCGACTATCCGGTGTTAGGTCTGTCATGACTTCCCTTAGCCTATCTAACCCAACTTGGACACTTATTCCGCAAGCCAGCTCGACCTCCAACCGCAGCTCATCACACAAACGCACAACTCCCACCGCAGCATCAGCGTCGGTACCCACAATACTAGTGACTTCGATACCGGGCGGAGGGGATTGCACGTTTTTCAGCGTCTGCTGTGCCACGCAGAGTGCCCCCAGGGTGATTGCCTGCGATGTAACTGCAGGTAGAGGTTGCAAATAACCCTTGCGTAGCGAATGCGCCAGCGAATCCGCCCCAGCGGTTTCAACAGCGAGAATTCGAACTTTCTTCACCGCTTTCTTGGGAAGCGTTGTCGGTTGATGGGCTGGCAAATGCCTCTCAAGGCCGTCGATAATCCCGTTCAAAAGACCACCACCACCAACGCTGCAAACGATTGCATCTGCCGGGAATGAACAATAGGTATCGGTTTTGCCGTAGTGCCTTGGAGGTAACTGCTTAATTATCTCATCAACCAGAGTCCCCGCACCTCGCCAGATGTCATGGTGATCGAATGGTGGGACATAAATGTTCCTGGCCAAGGGATCTGACTTGCTGTCTTCATTTTCGATGAAATTTTCCCGCAGATACGCATCAGCTTCGAACCAACTGGCGCCATGGCGGATAACATCCGAAGCCCCTGCAGCGCGTATTTTTTTGATCATCATAGGCTTCGCGCTAAGGGGCACAACAACAGTACAGGAACAACCGAGATCCCCAGCGGCTATAACTGCTGCGAGCCCCGCATTGCCTGCCGAGGAGCTGAAAAAATGCAGGGTTCTGCCATTGTTTGATGGATCAGAAAGAGATGTGAGGATCAAGTTTCCAATGCCCCTGAACCAGTTTCGATTCTGTATCAGACCTCTTTTGACACGCTGCAACATGGAATGCCGAACTCACCGTGATTTGAACGAGCCAGAAGGTTGGAGCGACTCTAATTTGAGGAAAATTCTACTATATTTACTCTTCAGCGCCCGGAACTTTAATTAGTGAAAATAAAAGCCCAATCTTACCATCCGGCAGCCTTTGAAAGTGTCGCCGACTCGATCAAAGGCGTTTCAATCCAGGGTTTCTTCAATTCGTGTTCTGAATCGAAATGGCCCATTTTCAAGCGATTCAAGGCAAAAAAAATGTAAGACTTCCCAATAAAATCTTCTTGGTCGTCTAGAAAATCCGAGACGTATCTAAACTTGGTCACTAGGATAACCAGCAATTTATATTGGGAGACATAAGGCAAACCTCTAGACAACTTTGTTCGGTGCCATCGGGCCCGATCTTGCCGACGCCCTTCATTTGACATTTGGCTCGTTGCAGGTTTGGAACATGTGTGGAGTGGTTCTCAAATCGATCATCATAGGATTTGTCCGCGAGAATCTATCATTGGGGTTAAACAGTAATGTATCCACACACGTAGATGAAAAGACGACTATTCTAGGCAGAGTAACAAACAATTCTTTCCATCAAGTGGTGAACCGGATTTACCCAATTCGAGACTTTCCCCTCACCCATACAGTTTCGCCGTTCAAACTTGGCTCAACATTCAGAAGACCATGATTTTATTTACATACTCAATGCAGTTACATCATTCTGCAGCATGTCTATTTAAAAGAAATAGACACGAACAACCGACTGATCGACATCAGCGTGCCCAAAGAGAACATACTTGCAAGGCTGACCATGGCCAAGCCAGACGCCGAGACAGAATACGAAATCCGAATGGACGGAACCATCTTGCGGACACGCATCTCTGCGCTGGGCCTCGTATACGTTTTTGGATATACGATGCGTTGGAGTAGTATAAATACTACCGATTACAGGGTAGGTTCGTTGCTCACGGAATTATCCGAATATCAGCGCCGCTCACCATGTGGTCTATCAGTACAGCATTTTTACTTTTATCGTACGGCTTCGTGCAAGCTCTTCCCCATGCTAGCAAGAACTCCGCTACTTCTAAGGGAGGTTTAAACTGGGCACCCTGTGACCTCGACTTTCCCCAATCACTGCAAGACGCAATCACCGTCCCCATAGATTGTGCGACTCTCAAAGTCCCCCTTGACTACACCAATCCCAAAGATGGGAGAACGTTGGACCTGCAGCTGGTCAAGGTGAATGCTACCCAGGGGCCACGCAAAGGGAGTGTCATCTTCAACCCGGGAGGGCCTGGCTCTTCTGGCGTGGAAGAGGTAGCTCAGCAGGGGCCGCTCTATGTTGAGACGTTAGGTGGACAATACGATATCATTGGGTTCGATGCTCGGTAAGTATATGCAAAATGCCCCTTGAAACTAAGTTGTCTAACGACTGTGCAGGGGTACCGGGCATACTATCCCATATACCTGCAACCTACCGGAGACCAAGTCGAACACAACAGCCCGTCGCGACACGCCAGTGACGACACTGCCCCAGGAAGACGTCTGGAACTTACTGGAATCTAAAGCGTGGCATGATGGAGGTATCGTAGCTGATGCTTGCTACGAGACCTTCAAGAACACCGGTCACTTGTATGGCACCGCGTTCGTTGCTCGCGATATGCTCCAGATCGTCGATGCTCTGAATGAAGACGGGATGCTACGATTCTGGGGGCGGTCTTATAGTACCGTCTTGGGCCAGACGTTTGCGGCTATGTTCCCGGATCGTGTAGGCCGGATGATTCTCGACAGTGTCCTCCTAGCAGATGACTACTTTTCGGGCACCTGGCAGACAGCAATCCGCCAGACGGACAACTCTTTGAACAATTTCTTCACCGAATGTATCGCCGCTGGGCCAGAAAAATGCCCATTTGCCAACCAAACCGGGCCTGACACTACGCCTCAGGACCTCACCGCCGCCTTGGGTGAGGTTTTCCAAGAACTAATCGACGAACCCATCATCCTCCCGGACAATTTCCCTCTGCGGTACTGGTGGCAACCTGGGGGCCTGAACCTTCTGAACCAGCTGAAATTCAATATCTTCAATGGGCTCTACAATCCTACTTCATTCACGATACTCATGATTCAAATATATCTGGCGTTTTCGCGCGAGTGGACCAGCTATACGAACCCGACTGACCAGGCTGATGCGCTCTCGTGGAATCTCCCAAAACAAGCTTTCCATGGAATCGGCTGCTCTGACACCACGTTCCGGGCCAACTCTCCCCAGGAAATGTACAGTCTGATCCAGACGCAGTCACAGCAGGGAACCTTTGCTGACGCGTTCGTTCCACAAGTATGGGTATGCGCTCAGTGGAAGATGGACGCAGCGGAACGGTATGAAGGCAGCTGGAGGAACATCAGCACCGCTTTCCCGATTTTGCTGGCGAATAGTCCATACGACCCGATTACGCCGTTGAGTTCTGCGTATGAGGTGTCTGCTGGGTTTAAGAACAGTCGGGTTGTAGTGCATGAGGGGCATGGGGTAAGTTTTGTTTCCGAGGTGCAGTAGGATGCGGCTAATATATCAATAGCATGGTGTGATGAATCACCGTTCGGAATGCACGATCAAAGCGATCCGGGAGTACTTCGCGAACGGTACACTGCCCGAGCATGGGACTAAATGTAAGCCCGAACAGACAGCGTTTGGTGTGGGAGGGGTGGAGGCAGGGTGGTGGGAGAGCCTGTTGCAGAGCGCTTAGCCTGTTGATATTCAGATGATAAAAAGAATGTAGTGTATGCCATAAATGCTAAGCTTGTGCTCAGGCCTGTAACGATCGGATCTACTTATATGAGTGCCGTCCACCGATACGAGGAATAGATTAAACGGTGCATATGCAGCAGATGACCATGCTAATGACGCAGAAGCAGGCATGACTAGGTCAACCAGTTGCTATGATTGAGTGTTAGCGGGGCATTGATCATCGGAATGTATCAGAGCAGAACAATTCTGACCATTTGACGCGTTTTCCGGCCCTGTATGCTGATCAGCTGACCTCTGTCTTTCCTATTCGGGCAATGGGCGAAACTCTCCAGCACTATCAAGGCTTCAAACTTCGTTTATCTGCCTCATTGTTGATTCTCGCATATAAATTCCAGTATAATAACTAGCGTATAAACTGACTTCTTTCTCTCTCTCTCTCTCTCTCTCTCTCTCCTTCTCTTTATTGACTCTCCCCCGCCATTTCCAGCCTCCGAAACGGGATCGGCCTTCCCTCGCTCTATCTCTCCCTCTGCCCGGCCCGGAGTCGTGATTCTGACCCTCGATGATACTACTCAATAGTAGTACTAACCTCGATCTAGTATGCTTGTCAGTGTGACTCTCCTATTTTTATTTGCACTTCAACCGCCACCGTTATCGGAGGGACCCTGGTGCTGATTTAAAAGATATCCTAGATACCGCATTTCCGAAGCAGTGATAGCTTCCCGTCGCATTAGCTGACCATGTCTCGCTCAATCGCCTCCGACGTCAATAGACCTCCTTCTCGAATTCAACTCCCTGATGAAAACCATGACCCTTTTCACCTCCGGACCGCTCCTCCGTCACCGTCTGCCTACCGTCGGGGTTATGGCTTGGTACCTGAAGAACCCCACTCGGGGTATCAGTCCTTAGGGGAATTCGGAGAGACGAGTAGTCTTTTAGGGAAATTGCAGGACAATCCTACCGGATCTCGAGGCCGTTCGTACGCCACGATTAACGACAGACATAACCTGGCAGCAGGGAGTCTGCGCCGTTCGAGACACCCCAGTTGCGCGAACTCGCAGGTCCGCCGGTATGCCAGTCGACGAGCTAGTATGGATACAGAGCGTCCGGAAAGTGTGGCGCCATCGCTTAAGGACCCGCTGACTGCGTCTTTCATGGATCAGCGGGCGTGGTACGATCAGTTTACGTCTACCGATTGGGTTCATGATAGCATTGCCGACAATGCTCGTCTCCGCCAACTGCGACAGAGGAAGGATATCCGCGGTCGGCTTCTAGCTCGAGTTGACGGTGCTCAGGGATGGATTTTGGTCGCGGTTATCGGTTGCATCATGGCTGCTCTTGCATATTTGGTGGACATATCGGATGGGTTCGTTTTTGATCTCAAGGAAGGGTTCTGCACGACGAGATGGTTCCACAGTCGGAGCAGTTGTTGTCGCGGGAACATGGACTGTAACGAGTGGTATTCTTGGTCGTCCATCATGAGTCCTATGCGTCAGAATAACGAGTGGGTGAATTTCGGCATGTTTGTGCTCTGGGTGGTGGTCTTGTCGGTCGTCTCGTGCTCACTGACCCTCTTGACCAAGACGGTTGTGCCGTCCACCGTCTCCCTGGCGACCCTCGATGAGAACCTCGGGGCAGACTCGTCGCGTGGCAGAAGGTCAGACGTAGGTAGCCACAGCCCCGAGTCCTCGTCGAGCCTTTGCGCTCTCCCCTCTGTTCCTCCGTCGCGTCCGGCCAAGGTCTATTATCCGGCTGCAGGGAGTGGCGTGGCTGAGGTCAAGGTAATTAACAGTGGGTTCGTCCTACACGGCTATCTGGGACTCCAGACCCTGGTTGTCAAGACCATTGCTCTGATCTTCAGTGTCTCTTCTGGCCTGAGTCTGGGCAAGGAAGGTCCTTACGTGCATATTGGTACATGTGTTGGAAATATCTGCTGCCGGATGTTCTCCAAGTACAACCTCAACGATGGTAAACGTCGCGAGGTTCTGAGTGCCGCCGCGGCCAGTGGTGTGGCCGTAGCCTTTGGTGCACCGATTGGAGGCGTTTTGTTCAGCTTGGAGGAGGTCAGCTACTACTTCCCTCCCAAGACCTTATTCCGGACATTCTTCTGTTGTATCGCTGCCGCCCTGTCGCTCAAATTCTTGAATCCTTATGGAACCGGTAAGATCGTCCTGTTCGAAGTCCGCTATCTGAGCGACTGGCAAATCTTCGAGATGATCATCTTTATTTTCCTTGGTGTTCTCGGAGGTGCTGCTGGAGCGCTGTTTATTAAGGCCTCCAATCTATGGGCCAAGTCATTTCGCCGGATTCCTGCCATCAAGCGCTGGCCCATGCTCGAGGTCGTTTTGGTCGCAGTGTTGACGGGAGTGATCAGCTTCTGGAATCGATATACCAAGCTGCCTGTTTCTGAGCTGTTGTTCGAACTGGCACGACCGTGTGACGACCCTGAAACGGAGATTGCCACAGGGTTGTGTCCTCGTTCGGAGGGCATCGGCGAGATAATCCGTTACCTTTCCGTGGCGTTCGTTATCAAGAGTCTCCTAACCATCGTGACTTTTGGCATCAAGGTACCTGCTGGTATCTATGTGCCGTCCATGGTTGTAGGTGGTTTGATGGGCCGGATCGTTGGCCATGTTGTTCAGTACATGGCTGTGGAGTATCCCGATTACCTCCCCTTCGCTGCTTGTCCTGCCTACACTGGCATGGAGTCGTGTGTGACTCCTGGTGTGTATGCGCTGGTCGCGGCTGGAGCTACGATGTGCGGAGTAACCCGTCTTTCGGTAACTTTGCCAGTCATCTTATTTGAATTGACGGGAAGTTTGAACCATGTCTTGCCGTTTTCTGTAGCGGTTCTTTGTGCCAAGTGGACTGCGGATGCCATTGAGCCTCGCAGTATTTACGTATGTGACACCCAATAACAATGAAACGGAGGAAAGCTAATTTGTGCAGGACCTGCTGACGGACATGAACTCCTACCCATTTCTCGACAACAAACTGCAAACCTTATCCGATGCCGAACTCGGGGACATCGTTCGACCCGTACGAAAGAACCGTGTCATCGATATCTCCAGTTCACCCTGGGTACCAGCCACAGAATTACGCGCGAAGCTCGAGAATCTCCTCATGGCCGGCGAGCTAGATAGCGGCCTGCCTATCCTTCGTCACGGCGTGTTGGCTGGGTTGATTCCCGCGCCGGATCTTGAGTATGCGCTCGATAATGTGGTGGATGAGGAGAATGCGCTGTGTCTGATGACTACGGATACGTCGTCCTTTGGTGGCTCGGACGATGAGGATGATGGCACGGCTGATCGGGTTGATTTTACGAGATATATTGATCCGGTATGTCCTCTCCTCTCCTTCTCGAAGGTTCATGGGGAGAAAGCTGACCATGCAGGCTCCCATTGCTCTCGACATTCACTCCCCTATAGACCTCGTTTATCAATGTTTTGCCAAGCTGGGCCTGCGGTACCTGGGTGTCCTTCAGGATGGATTGTACGTGGGCCTGGTACATAAGAAAGCGTTCGTGAAGTTTCTTAAAGAGAACGAATGATGCATTTCAGCGTTGTTACATTTTTGACATTTGACATTCTGATATCTTTGCATATTTTTGGTTCATGGAGTACACGGTTGCATTCCTATATACTTTGAATGATATATGAAACATGTACAGAACACACTCAATGTAAATAACACAATAGAAACACATCAGTCAACCCGTTCATATCCAACCATCTGAATCACAACCTCCCCCTCATCCCTCCACTCCCCATCAACATTCTCCCCAACCCACTCACTAACCTCCGTAGGACTAGCCGTCCGCCACCCATTCTCAGCGCTGAAATCATTGACGGGGAAGAACGTATCGCAATTGTATCCCTCATCCCCCTTCCTCTTCACATTCGTCATGACGATGCGGATCTTCCGGTTAAGTCCAGCGCCAGACCGCAGTGCAGAAGCGTAAATCTCCCCCCCGCCAATAATGTATATATTCCCCAACTTGCTCTCCTCCCCAGCCCCATACGCACCCTCCAAATCACCCATCGCACCCTCCAAACTCTCACTAACAATCGCATCCGTCCCCTCCGTCCCCGCACCCCCAGCCTTCCCCTGTGCCTTTGCCTCAGCAGCCTTTTTAGCATCCCTCTCCCTCTTCCCCTCCAGCTCCTTCCTCACCCTCCCCGCATTCCCCTCCACATCCTGCGTAACAACAACATTAACCCTCTTCCCCAGCGGCCGCAGTTTCTCGGGGATGGATTCGTATGTCTTGCGGCCCATGATTACTGCGTTCGTTGTACCAGTGCGAGGGGGGCGGGAGGTTACGCGCGCGAAAAAGCTCATGTCGGCTTTTATGCGTGGCCAGGGGAGGGTGCCGTTTTGGCCAATTCCGAGCTTGGGGCAGGCATTTTGCGGGGGTGTTGTTGTTGTTGTTGTTGTCGTGGTGGGGTGGGGGATTGGGGTTGTTGCGACGATGAGGGTTAGGGGTGTTGATGATAGAGAAGGCATTTTGGGTTTGAGCATTGGTTTGTGTTGATTTGTATTGAGGTGGGTTGAGTAGTTGTGGTGAGGTTGTAGAGGTGAAGTTTCGGAGATTCTTTATCGGCCCCCGCGGTGATAGCGGTGCTACTGTACTACTACTCCGGTAGAGAGTATCTTATACAAACAGACAGAGACAGGCTTGAGTTAAGTAAAAGGTATTTTCCAAGGGTATCTATTCACAATACATATTTTCGTACAATTCAAACCAAATATAGCATCCAAGCTTATAACGCCAATCAACACCATAGTAACCCCCCATATCAATATCAACACCAAAACACCAATATCATCCCAATAACCCAGACAAAAGAAACTATTTCAAAAGACCTCCCTCCTCAATAACCTTCCGCATAGCCTCCGCATCACCCTCCAATTCCTCCCTCCGCTTAACATCGCGCTCGTCTTCACCTAATGTATCCAGTTTTCCGAAGAGCCAGGTTTCTTTCATGACGCGGGTTAGGGAGAGGATGTCTTCTGCGGCGCGGACCTATGCGTCAACTTGTGATTAGAGTGCGTTCGTTTTCGGGCCTGGGGTTTGGGAGTTTGGGGGAGGTACCAAGGCTGTTGATTCAACGTCGAGTTGGTAGGTTTCGACGGCGGTGGAGGTGTGGCTTGTGTTTTCGACCTGAATCTGTCAATAACACCCTCTTCGAATAATGCCGGGTCAAGGGAGACGTACTGTTGCTGTTGCCATGATGTTTTCGAAGCGCTGGAGGAGTTGGGAGATGTTGTTGTTGATGCGGTCTGTTCGTGCATTAGTATAACACATCGATTTGAGAAATATAAGGGTAAGGCGTACTGTGTAACGCTTTGGCTGTCGGTTGAGACTCCATTTTGTCTGATTGAATTGAAGCAGTTGTTTGTTTCTATCTTGTTGGATCGACTATCAGAGCAAATCAGATCAGTCGGCAGTATATGGCGGCGTGTAAGGCGGTGGCTACGATTTGCATTCTACGATGTATGGTCTCTAGATAAGACAATTGATTCATTAGACCATTGTATACATGATGGTCGAGTACAGGACGTTCTTGAGTCGCTGGGTATCCTTGTTATTGAAAGTAGTAAGCAGTCTTGAGATTGCGCCTGAAATGCTTGTCTTCCTCCACCTGAGAAAAAGTAGAACTAGAGTAGATGCGCTTTACCGGACGTATTTGGACTAGAAACTGTCAGTGGGCGTTAAAAAGAGCCAAAGAAAAGTACATACCATAAATCGCTTGTGGAAGTCGGACCGCAATAAGTCCTATATCACGTTAGCTCGCGCATTAGAAGACCCAAATAGACATACGTTGACGAATTCCGGCCCCCTCTTCTGCTCAGTCCCCCGGGCTTGGTTCTTGAACACGACATCGTCGTCCCATCTCCGCTTCAGATTGAAGTCTTGAGAGTTCAGCAGGGGATTACCCTTGGCAATATCGACCTCGCGCTGTTCCTCTTCCTCGGCGGCTCGTTCGCGTTCTTCCTTCTCCTTCTGCTCCTGTCTTTCCCTCTTGATCTTTTCCAGCTCGCGCATCAATTCAGCTGCTTCGTCTTCCTCGTCACTATGACCGGTCAGCCTGAATCATCACCAATCCACCAGATAAACCATACCTCTCATCCTCACTGCTATCATCCTCCGACCCATCCGAATCCGCATCTATATCTCGCGTCTCCTCCAATACACGCCGCCGCTTCGCCTCCGGATCCTCTTCTATTTCTCCCATTCCTCCATCATCGCCACCAGGAGGCCCTTCGATTTGACGTTTCGGTGCAATCTCGACAATTGGTTCATCGACGGGGACGCCACGCTTCTTTGCGAAGTGGGCTGCTTCGGCTTGGAGGAGTTCTGCTCGGAGGTCGCGCTGTTGCACTTCGCCTTCATGACCTTGGCCTTGTTGACTGGGGTCGTCAGTCGCGTGATTGGATCGTGGTTCGGGAACGGACCTACCGAGTCTTCAGGTGCATGTGCGCGGGGAGAAGGCGCTGGTGATACGCGGGCCCGCGGAGGGCTTCTCGCCCTTGTGCCTGTGACGGTGAGTAGAGGTCATGATCGGGTGGTTAGATAGCACGTACGGGATCGAACGTCGGTCTGTGAGCTGTAAAGAGTCAGTATCATAATAGCGGAGGTGCAGGGGATAAGCAGACATACCCGTCGTCATGGTGCCTAAATGTAGCTGTAGTCAATGGTTGAAGCGCCGTCAATCGCATACAAGATACTTTGATGGCCGCCGAATCTGCCTCAGGCTGCCGCATTAGTCAACCGGAACAAAGCTCTTCCAGTCGCGATGACGCTGCGCATCCCCCAATTTTCCCAGTCCAGAAAATCGTTTCTTGCGCCGGGGGTCTGCCTCCGCCATCATGAACAAGGAAGCACTGTTGTCGATTGCCGAGCGCGATTTTATTCTCAATGCGCTGCGCGAGGATGTGCGCCTGGACGGCCGGGGGCTGGACCAGCTGCGTCCGCTGAAGGTTTCGTTTGGAGAGGAGTATGGGCATGTGAAGGTGCAATTGGGGAAAACTACGTATGTTCTTTCTGCTTCTCATAGAGGAGAAAATGCTAATATAGCGGTGAAGTTTGATTATTCGCATCTCGTCCGAAGTCACGAAACCTCGCGATGACCGTCCGTTCGATGGCGTTTTTACAATTGCGCTGGAACTCTCGGCAATGGGCTCTCCGGCGTGGGATAATGGGCGGTACGTTCTACATATGAAGTGTATTCGCATGCGTGTGAGAAACTAACAGTTGGAATAAAGTCAAGGAGACCTCGAGACATACGTGACCAACGTCGTTGACCGTGTAGTACGACACTCGAATGCGCTCGACACCGAATCGCTGTGTATCCTCAAAGGCGTGAGCTGCTGGAGTATCCGAGCCGATGTTCACGTGGTCGACTACGATGGTAACTTGATTGACGCCGCCTGCATCGGTGTCATGGCTGGTCTGCAGCACTTCCGTCGTCCGGACGCCGTCGTTAAAGACGGTCAGGTTGTCGTCTACGGTATCGACGAACGACTCCCAGTTGCCCTCAACATCACACACAAGCCGCTCTCTGTCACCTTCCACACATTCGATGAAGGCAAGCGGGTGATTCTCGATGCGACACGGAAGGAAGAACAGGCGTCGGAGGCAGACGTGGTGATTGGTATGAATAGCGCAGGAGATGTTTGCTACGTCTCAAAGTTCTCAGGAGCACCGGTTGATGCGATTGTGTTCGTGGCCAAGTCGACTGTCGCGCTGGAGAAGGTGAAGGAGATTAATGGCATTATCGACAAGGCGTTACAGGCGGATTTGGCGAAACGGACAGATACTGGAATGGTTGAAGCATCACGAGCGGAGAATGACCGGTGATGGAGCCGGATATGAGACGAATCAAAAGTCGCTATACAAATGTATGATATGCCACGATAATGTTTCTATGTAGAACACTTTCATCCTTCGATATCTATGGTCTTTCCGGGTCATTTCTCCGTAATGCGTTGTAGGTTCGCACCGCCATAGCTTGCATGCAGATTCGTATGAAAAACCCCAATACAATTGAGTATAGACAATTTTACCTGCTGAATCCAAATATCTCTATTCCATTCTCTCAAATTTTCACTTATAAATACTGTGGCTCTTCTATTTTCGGTCGCGCTAATCGCCGCCTCGACCATCAGCACCGCCAACTTTTCCAGCCACGACGACTTCTTTTTCTCCCATAGCGTTCTCAACGGTCTTTCAACTCCCTCAACCTTCCGTCTCGCATCGCTTTTTCGCGCTCGTTCTCGATTTATACGGTCTTTTCGGCTTCTCGATTCTCTGCAGCGATCCATTGATTCACCTTTGCGCGTTCCTCTGTGGGGTCTTCTCGTCTCCGTCCACCTAGAAGTACACCAAGCACCGTTGAACCCCCCTCCGTATACCTCCGCACTACATCCCCTTTTATGAACCGGATCGTTTCCGTCGATCAATGCCTCAGGGCCACTCCAGCTACTGCATTCCGACTTTAGAGAGGAGGGTTTTTGCCCGTCCCGTCCATCATGGCCAGCGGTAGGCCGCCAGGATTCCAACATGGCCGCGCGGAGGATGATCTGCTGCAGCTGGAGGATACAACCCCCATGTACAGTACGGGCCAACCTCCGCCAGTCAACGACGAGCATTTATTGAGACGTTTCGATATCGACGATTCCGATTATCCGCAAGCGCGTCCGTCCGTGTCGTACGATGACTTCGTGGGAGGCGCCCACCAGCACTACCCCCAGCAGGCCCAGCACCAACCACAAACATCGCATGTCGGAGCTCATGCCAATGTGGTCGTCCCTCCTGCGCATGTCCCCCAGGCCGGGGCGATTCTCCATGATCCCTATACCGGCGCGGATATGTCCCGGACGTATTCGCAGACCTCCGGACTGAGCAATTACCATCGCTACTCGCTCGATGACTACGAAGATGAACGGTCGTTACATGGATACTATGATATGGACCGGGATGACGATAATGTCCCGTCGTCGCAACACGTTCGCATGGCAAAGGAGCGCAACAGTATCTTGGGTCTGGGAGGCGGGTTTATGGGCAGGGCTAAACACATGCTGGGAATGGGTGGGGAGTACTCAGAGATGGACCTCCCGCTGACGGAAGCTGGCGCGAGAAATGCGCGTGTCGAAAGCGCGGAGCCGGACGAAACGGTACCTAAGAAATCGCGGAAACCGGATTTCAAGTTCGGGTTTGGACGAAGGAAGGCCGATCCGTCGACACTGGGCCCTCGGAACATTGTGCTCAATAACCCGCCGGCCAATGCGGTTCACAAGTTTGTCGATAACCACGTCTCGACGGCGAAGTACAACATTATCACCTTTATTCCGAAATTCCTCTTCGAGCAGTTCTCCAAATACGCCAACCTGTTCTTCTTGTTTACGGCCGTTCTTCAGCAGATTCCCAATGTCAGTCCGACGAATCGATATACTACCATTGGTCCGCTGTGCGTTGTGTTGTTGGTTTCGGCAATTAAGGAACTCGTGGAAGATTACAAGCGGAGAGCGTCAGATAGGTCGCTCAATTATTCGAAAACTCAAGTTCTCAAGGGATCCGCATTCCACGAAACGAAATGGGTCGATGTATCCGTGGGTGATATTGTCCGTGTCGAGTCTGAGAACCCTTTTCCGGCCGATATGGTGATGCTGGCGACATCTGAACCGGAAGGTCTTTGCTACATTGAAACGGCAAATTTGGATGGAGAAACCAACTTGAAAGTCAAGCAGGCTATCCCCGAGACGGCACATCTTGTCAACCCGTCCGACCTCAGCCGTCTAAGTGGCCGTATTCGCTCGGAACAGCCTAACAGCAGTTTGTATACCTACGAAGCTACACTGACTATGCACGCTGGAGGAGGCGAGAAGGAGCTTCCCCTGGCGCCGGACCAGCTGTTGCTGCGAGGTGCTACCCTTCGTAACACCCCGTGGGTTCATGGAATTGTTGTCTTTACCGGTCACGAAACGAAGTTGATGCGCAATGCCACGGCAACCCCGATCAAGCGAACGGCGGTGGAGCGCATGGTAAACATCCAGATTTTGATGTTAGTCGGTATCCTGGTGGTTCTCAGTGTGATCAGTTCCGTTGGTGACCTGATCATCCGTCAAACTCAGTCCGATAAACTCTCTTATCTCTACTACAGCGGTACAAACCCGGTCAAGCAGTTCGTTCTCGACATCTTTACCTACTGGGTTTTGTATTCGAACTTGGTCCCTATCTCGCTTTTCGTCACCATTGAAATCGTCAAATATGCGCAAGCATTCCTCATCAACTCCGACCTTGATATCTATCACGACAAGACAGATACACCGGCGACTTGTAGAACGTCATCCCTGGTGGAAGAGCTGGGTCAGATCGAATATATCTTCTCCGACAAGACAGGTACCTTGACTTGCAATATGATGGAGTTCAAACAGTGCTCGATAGGCGGTATTCAATACGGTGATGACGTTGAAGAGGACAGGAGAGCAACTGCGGACGACGACGAAGCGGATGGTATCCACGACTTCAAGAAACTACAGCAGAACCTGAATTTCCACCCGTCGAAAGATGCTATTCACCACTTCCTCACCCTCCTGGCCACCTGCCACACCGTCATTCCCGAGCGGTCAGACGACAAGCCTGGAGAGATCAAGTATCAGGCGGCGTCCCCGGACGAAGGTGCTTTGGTCGACGGTGCTGCGCAATTGGGCTATCGTTTCACAAACCGGAGACCTCGCTCTGTGCTATTTACGGTTGCAGGTCAGGAGTACGAATATGAGTTGCTTGCCGTTTGTGAATTCAACTCAGCCCGGAAGCGGATGACGACTATCTTCAGATGCCCGGATGGTAAGCTTCGCATGTACACCAAAGGTGCTGATACTGTCATCCTCGAACGCTTGCACCCGGATAATCCGATGGTCGAGACTACCTTACAGCACCTGGAAGAGTACGCGTCTGAAGGTCTTCGAACCCTTTGTCTGGCCATGCGCGAAATTTCTGAGCAAGAGTTCCAGCAGTGGTACCAAATCCAAGAGAAGGCTGCCACGACCGTCAGCGGAAATCGTGCAGACGAGCTGGACAAGGCCGCGGAGTTGATCGAAAAGGATTTATATCTCCTCGGTGCCACGGCCATCGAAGACAAACTGCAAGATGGAGTCCCGGACACGATTCACACCCTTCAAACGGCTGGTATCAAGGTCTGGGTTCTTACTGGTGATCGACAGGAAACTGCTATCAACATTGGCATGTCTTGCCGGTTGGTTTCTGAGGACATGACGCTGCTTATTGTGAACGAGGAAACGGCACAAGCTACAAGGGAGAACATATCGAAGAAGCTCCAGGCTGTTCAGAGCCAGGGAGCCTCTGGTGAAATCGAGACCCTGGCACTGATTATCGATGGCCGATCTCTAACGTTTGCCCTTGAAAAGGACATGGAAAAGATGTTTTTGGATTTGGCGGTCTTGTGCAAGGCCGTGATTTGCTGTCGTGTCTCCCCGCTTCAAAAGGCTTTGGTCGTCAAGCTCGTCAAGCGCCATCTCAAGTCCTTGCTTCTGGCAATCGGCGATGGTGCAAACGACGTCTCTATGATTCAGGCAGCCCATGTTGGAGTTGGTATTAGCGGTCTTGAAGGTCTCCAAGCAGCTCGATCTGCGGATGTTTCGATTGCCCAATTCCGCTTTCTTCGTAAATTGTTGCTTGTTCATGGGGCTTGGAGTTATCACCGGATTAGTCGGGTGATTCTCTATTCGTTTTATAAGAACATTACGCTTTACATGACGCAGTTCTGGGTGAGTATCCTGTCGACCCCCTTTCTGAATTTCAGGCTAACGCAATACAGTACTCGTTCCAAAACGCATTCTCTGGTGAAGTTATTTACGAGTCATGGACACTTTCATTCTACAACGTCTTTTTCACCGTTCTTCCTCCATTCGCCATGGGCATCTGTGACCAGTACGTGTCAGCTCGGTTATTAGACCGATACCCCCAACTGTACCAACTAGGACAAAAGAGTCTATTCTTCAAAAAGCACAGCTTCTGGTCCTGGATCGCCAACGGCTTCTACCACTCCCTGATCCTCTACATCTTCTCCCAGTTAATCTACCTCTGGGACCTCCCAATGACTGACGGAAAAACATCCGGCCACTGGGTCTGGGGCTCCGCGCTCTACACAGCAGTCCTAGCCACCGTCCTCGGCAAAGCAGCCCTAATCACCAACACCTGGACCAAATACACCTTCATCGCCATCCCGGGCTCCATGGTTATCTGGCTTGCCTTCCTTCCTGCTTACGGTTACGGCGCACCGGCTATCGGCTTCTCCTTTGAGTACTACGGCACTATTCCTCCGCTTTTCACATCACCGGTCTTTTACCTCATGGCTATTGTTCTGCCTTGTCTGTGTTTGATCCGTGATTATGCGTGGAAATACGCGAAACGCATGTACTACCCGCAACACTACCACCACGTACAGGAGATCCAGAAATTCAACGTGCAAGACTACCGGCCACGCATGGAACAATTCCAAAAGGCGATTCGAAAGGTCAGACAAGTGCAGCGGATGCGGAAACAGCGCGGGTACGCGTTCAGTCAGGCAGATGAGGGCGCACAGATGCGGGTTGTTAATGCCTACGACACGACGCGGGGGAGAGGGAGGTATGGAGAGATGACTAGTTCGAGGAATTTGGTGTAACCCAACTTTGCCTCATGGTTTTCTCAGATCGTTTTTCTTCAATTCTTTCTTTTTTCCGGCTTTCGGTGCTGTGTGGTTTAACTGATCGGATTTTTCTTTTTCTTTTTTTTTTTTTTTTCATGTATCTTGCTTTACACTTTTTGGCTGTGGTACGATATATGTATGTATGGGAGCCTTTTTTATTTATTTATTTTCTATCTGTACTTTTCTCTTTTAGCTTGTTTTCTATGACCAATATCAATCCTGACTATGACTTGTCCAATGTAGATTCAGCATATATATAACCCTAACTACTCTGTACGGAGTACCCAAAATATACCTAACACCTACGCAACTAAATCAAAGTAAATCATCACCTCGAACACCGCTCCTCAGCCCTCCTAAACCCAACCCCCAACCCCTCCATAACCATCCTCTCCCTCTCCTCCCAAGTCTTCCCACCCCTCTCCAAATCCAACACATGCCCCCCACTCGTCCGCACCCTCACACCACTCGAATCAA
Organism: Aspergillus glaucus CBS 516.65; assembly: GCF_001890805.1. Taxonomy (NCBI): domain Eukaryota; kingdom Fungi; phylum Ascomycota; class Eurotiomycetes; order Eurotiales; family Aspergillaceae; genus Aspergillus; species Aspergillus glaucus. The sequence goes on along the minus strand of NW_019170460.1, from coordinate 452,267 downwards.
ACTTCCACCCATGCGCCTTCTTCGCATATCGCCGTAGATCCCGCTCGAAGGTCGTATCCCCGGACCAGCCGAGTACCGCGCATCCAACGGTGCGCCAGGGGGAGATGATGATGTCAACGCGGCGGTGAATGTTGGGGTTTCGTTTCTTTCGACCACCGGTATCTGACTGAGGGTCAGGGTCAGAGAAGTGAGGATTCTGCCACACGACGAGTGCTTTATCGAGGGTATCGAAATGGCGACCTGGGAAGTTATCGCCGCCGCGGTAGGGGAGGGTTTGTTGGTCGCGGTTTGAGGTCGTCATGTGCAGTGCCAGGGTATGTGTAATCCATCCCTCGTTCTCGAGACTACTCACCAGATCAACGACAAGGTTCTTAGTTACTGCTTCATCGCGATGGCTGAGTACAACATCTACATCCCCGCTGACTGCTTTTCCGCGCCGATACCCGCCCACGATAATACATTCCACGCCGTGGCCGTCGTAGTCTGCGTCTGGGCGAACGAGGTTTGCGTGGCGCTGAATTGTGGATGCGATAGACTCTGTTTCAGACCGGGGTACGCCTTCTAGGAACTCGTCGTAGTATTTTACGCCTATTTGTTGTACGCGTGAGAGAGCGGACCAACCGTATTCGACTATATCGTCGAGATCGCGCCATTGGCGGGTGTAGTAGAAGTCTCGTGCAGTTTTGGCGCCTACGCCCCAGATATTGTTGAATAGGGATAGGATCATGAGATCTGGGTCTGTGTCTAGGAAGTCTGCGGATTGGCAGATTCCGGTGTCACTGGCTTGGAATTCAGCGAAGAGGTTTGCGATTTTAGCGTCGCAGCCTGGGAGGAGGAGGATTTGCGAGGGGCGGCTGAAGTGGTAGGGGTATGCGGCGATTGCTGCGATGGAGGTGCTGTATGCGCGGACGCCGATTTCGTCAAGGGTTAGGTCGCGGGTTTTGCGGATTTTGATCAGTTGGTCGATGAAGCGTTCGTTTGGGGGGTGGAGGGGTGCGGAGCGCATGCAGGCGTACATGATGCGGTTCTTGACCCAGTCTGGGACTGGGGGAAGGGGAATGATTTCGTCATGTTCGGAGGTTGTTTGGCGGTAGAGTTTTGGAATGGGGTGGATTTGGCCGGGGACGTTGTCCGGGGCATCTTTTTGGCGGCGGGTGTGGGAGTGTGAGGCTGGTGCTGCCGGGGGTTTGAATAGGGCATCCTGTTGGGCTCGTTGCATTATGTCGGATGCTGTGGTTGGTTTCGAAGTTGCGGGGGGTTGGATTATGCGAGCTTGGTACACGATGTATGGGTCAATGGGGAGGAGTTCTTGTGCTTGTATTGACTTTTCAAGCCATTGTAGCTTGACGACTTTGATAACATCTTTCTCCTGTTCTGAACCAGCCGTTGAAGTCGAAGCAACAGATACGGACATCTTCCGTAAATGCTTCCCAGGATTATGCCGACTCTCCACCCCATCCTCCTCGCCCTCACTCTCAGTACTAACATCTCCATCTTGCAACTGCCCAATACGCTTTCCATCCTCACCACGAATACTAACACGCCTCCTCTTAACCGGCGGCTCCCCATCCATCTCCCCCGATACAGAAACCTCCTCCGTCCAAACCCCCCTAGCCCTCAACTCCAACGCCGCCCTCTTCTTCTGCCCTATCTTGCCTATCACCAACCTAGCTTCAGAGACATCATACGTAAGTCTCGCGCCGCGATTGCCCAGGATATCTTCTACCCTGTGTAATTCGTCGAGAGTGAGATGGGTGGGTAGGACGAAGATTGGGGGGCTGGAGGTGAAGGTTGGTGTTTGAGTGAGGGGGGCGTCTTGGGAGGGGGAGTGGGAGAGGGTTGAGTCTGACATTGTAGATGGGGGTGTGGGTTTGGTATGTGTGTGTGGCAATTGCTTGGGAGAGGTTGTGTTGTAGGGGTGGCGGTGGCATGTCTTGTGTTGTTTTGTTTGTGTAACGATAGCCCAGCATGTGTATATGTCTGCTTATTGTATATGTTGTAGTTTTATATAGGTCGAATGCTCAATGGCATGTAGATTCAGCTAATTATTCGTCGGGTCGCGAAGCTCAGCCGGATTAATCCCTGGCCATGATCACGGCACAAGAGTCATATCATAACATAAAGACCTTATTCGTATATATGAATAGGGATAAGTGCAAGACGCGTGCCGATATTCAATAATATCTGTCAATTGATCGTTGAAAAGATAAGATGAAGTCGAGACGATGTGCACTTGACGTCACGTGTGCCCTGAGGTATATTACGCCTGAGGCAGAAACTGCCGAATGCGGTAGTATAGAGTAGAAATGTAATTATATGAGTGTCAATCTTTCCAAACCTTCCGCACTAGATATACTGTATGCTATTCTCACAGCATGGTATTAATCATCTCAGCCCATATCCATCATGTATACATCCACACAACACACATCAACTCGACGACTCACCCGCCGGCCTCACAGTAACCTGTGAACCAGTCTTACCCGGAACCTGGGCACCCTGCTCCCGCTCACGGTTCGCATTCGTAATCGCATCCTCCTCATCCGTAAAATCATCCCGATAATTACCCCCCTCATTAGCAGGCTCAACAACCGGCCGTCCATTCCGGCGCGCAATCCATCTCCTCCACGGCTTATAAACAAAGACACTAAGCAGACCAATAACCAAGAAACACCCACAGATACCACCGCCAATAGCATCGTAGTAGTCACCCGCGGTCTGCACCCCGTCCCAGAATCTACCCGTTGGTTCGGCGACGTTCAACACCAGGGTGAGGAGTTGGATGATGCCGATCACGATTGCCACGATGACGGTGAGCGTGGTTAGTACGATGGAGTAGTAGAGGAAGGCGACTGGGTCGCGGTGGTTTTGGGATGTGTGGATGTCTTCGGTTGGTTGTTGCTGTTCTTGGTCGGTGAGGAGGTCGTCGGAGGCGATGGTGCCGTCTTGTTTTGGTGGGAGGAAGTTGGCGGCGGGTTGGATGTAGAGGGAGAGCATTAGGGCGCCGTCGGTGGTGTCGAGAAGGCACATTCCGGCTGTTTTATTAGCGTGGGATTGGTTGATTGGGGGATGAGGACTTACCGGTGAACAGGATGGGGAAGATGAGGATGACCCAGATGTTGGTTCCGCGTGCGGCTTCAATGGAAGAGATACCGAGGAGGGCAATCTCGGAGGATGTGTCGAAACCAAGACCGAAGAGGATTCCCAGGGGGTACATTTTCCATGGTCTGTTAAGAGTCAGCACGCTGTTCATACGCATTGGGGAAACATGCTTACCGGTCAATAAGCTTGAACATCTTCCGGAGAACACTGAACATAATTCCTCCACCCTCCACCTTCCACGCCTCGTCCTCTTGACCGACGGGAAGGTTCAGGACCTTTTGCATCTGTCTGTACAGCTTGTACAGAATGTACGCGTTCATGAGACCCAAGAGGATCAAAAACGCCGCACTGACAGAGGTGCCAATAATTCCACCAACAGTGCTGAAGCTGTCGAAGCGAGAGGAAACTGCAGCAGCAGTGGCAGCCACGACAATGGAGGTGATGATCACAATTCTGTTTTTGTTAGTTGCCGTTTTAGTTCGAATTCAATGGGCTGCTTACGTCGAATGTCCCAAAGAGAAAAAGGTGCCCACGGTCACGGGTTTCTGGCCACTCGCAAGCAGTCTCCGGGTCATCAAATCAATGGCCTGCAATATGTATTAGCATCAATACTCCCACTATTGGATTCGAGGTGACACACGGAAATATGGTCCGCATCAAACGCATGTCTCAAACCCAGCGTATACGAGAGCACAGCATTCGACACGAGAGACCTAAACCATAAGCTTCCGTCCACACATAACCCTGACCACAAGACAATACATACGGATAATAATGCTACACTCGTTAGCCAATGCCTTCCCAATTCAAATCGAAGACTCACCAACACAATAGCCGCAGCAATCCAAACCAAAACGTTCAAAAACGCAATAAACAAAATCGCAGCAATAGCCCGAAGAGGAACCTTCCTGATCCCCGGCAATCGACGATGCGAGCGCTCAGCCTGCCGGATCAATGCGCGAGGATACCATTTCGGCTTGGTAATGTCAGTCGGCACCTCGTCCGTGCGGACTTGGACGGGGGGGTTTTGGTCCGGAGTCATGTCCGGTTAGCAGTATTACGACTATCTTTGAAAATGAGGAAGAGAAGAGAAGAGAAAAGTAAAAGAAAAGACAAGAAAAGAAAAGAAAAGAGGAGATGAAGTTGTAGTGCAAGTCAGGTGATGAGGGGTAGATTGATAAGACGTCACTGTGCTTGTATCGGCGAGGGATGGAACTGGGACTATGCGGATTTAAAGAATACTTGGCTTGCAAATCTTTTCATTTAACTAGTCTGCTACTGATACATTATTATGTTTGCATTTGACTTTCCCCCCCCCCCCCCCCTGTGGGTACAGTGGGCATTCGGCATCCGCATTCGGTCTTCGGCCAACCCACGTCCTGCTATTTTCAATCTCGCAGGACGTACCAATGTAGTATTCCCAGGATCAGAGCACACAATAGCACATCCCATTCGATAATATCTGCTCATACCCCTGGTAGTCTCCGTCCTGAGGTCGAACTCGGGATTGATATCCGCATTGACACGTACTTTGAACTGTGGAGAATCGCCGAGATAACGTTTGCCGATGGCCGGCAGATGAGTTGATAACATTATTCGATGCGATTATACATCGTCTTCATGTTTTCTATCTGCCTGCCTTCCCGGCATATGTGAATGTCTGTCCGACGGGCATTCTGAATGGCCCGTTGTCTAGCACTTGACCGGAGACGGCAATATACCGGACTGACTGATCGCGCACGGGACATGGTTCACAAGACTCATGTCGTCTGGTCCGCGCAGGAATCACAGACCCGCCAAATGACGGGCATGATTCGGAAGAAAATATGTATCTCAGTGGATGCAAATCATTCAACCCACACAAAACACATCTCACACAGCCGCCATAACCGTCGGCGACGGCGTCCATTTCGTAACACTCGCCTTGGCCCGTTGAATCTCGCCCGCCACGAGCAAATTCCACTCATTTCGCGTAATAGGCGTGACATCCGACGCAGACAACGGCGTCTTGGGGCCCCGTTTGCCTTGTTTCGGTGAAATAGATGAGGTCGGCGGAGGGCCGCGTCGTCGAATTGGGCGGACCGGCATTCGGCGGGCGCGTGCTGCTGTAGCTGAGTGAGATTGGTGTTGGCGGTGATCTGGTTGGGGTGTTGGGCGGGGGAGGACGATTCCTTCTTGTTCGTATTCGGATTGGTATACGCGTGCCACGCGAGCGAGGTGTTCGTCGCGGACGTCTAATTGTTCGTAGACGCGGTGGAAAAAGGCTTTGCTGAATGGGCGGCCTTGGAAATCGGCGATGGTGCGGTGTAGGAGACGGACGCAGGATGCGATGTATGGGTGGTCATCTGAGACGTCCAACTCCCGGTGCGAGAGAATGCACAGTCGTCGCTTGAATGTGTAGATCCGGTCCATGTTCAGCAGTGTCAATCCCTCACTGCTGAACACTACTTCGTTCTGCCGGATGGACTGCTGGATGAGATACCAATGTGCGTCGCGTTCATGCTGACACCGGGTCAAAGCGTCGATCCAGCTGTTGTCGAGTGCGAATTTGCGGACGGCCTTGGAGACGGTTCTGTACAGGAGACGCCAGGATGGCTCGTCTAGATCGCTGACGGGGATGACCATCATCTGGTTTGATGCGTTTGATGCGGGGAATGGATTCCCCCGGCCGATTAATAGAGTGACATGTACGAGTTTCTGCTGGAGCTTGGAGGAGATGTATTCGAGGGCGGGGATGATAGACGCAGTGACGTTGTCCGAGTCGCCGTAGATACTAGGCGATAGTGGAGGGGAGATCATATCGGTGGTGAGAATGGGTGTAGTTGAACGAGGGACGAAGATGCCTGTTGGGCGGGGAAATCGCAAAACACCCATGGCTGTTCAAGAGAATGTAGGTAAAAGGAGTTACAGTATGGATTCACTCGAGGAATCTCCGGGTTTATATCCACCCCATAGCACAAATAAGCACAAATACCCCACCCTGTCAGCCTAAAATAGTAATGCATATCATTGACCAATAATGTCCACGGTTCTATACCAGTACTACGGAACCCAATCGGATCAGCGACCCAAGCGATAAAAATAACTTTAAGCGCCGGGAGTACATCTCTGCCAATCAAAGTCGCCATTGATAATGATCCCTCGAGTATGATGGCCAACCCTGTCCAACCCGTAAGCGATACTGTGGATGTGCTTATGCATGGTGATATGGATGTTTGCTAGCTTCCATTTGCGCCAATTGATTGGTGTACATTTCTTGGAAGACAGTAGGAATGCAGTGCCATATTCGCAAAGATCCGCTAGCTTCCGACTGGAATTGCGCCGCTAGCTCAAGGATTCTGGAAGCTAACGATGTGCAGTGATGTTAGTCTTTGTTAGTATTTCTATTTTATGATTGTTCTACCTCAGCCATCGGGATGATCCAAATCACAATGTTTATGTTACAAAAATACGGCCCAATATTCCAATAAGCCTGGATCTTCGTCGCTGTGATAAAGATCATAGAGACGGGGCATGGTATGAATTTCACTGCTCGCAATAAGGAATTGTACGTAATCCGCTTCGAGACCGATTCAATGCGGTCAATTGTGCCTGCTGTAGGATCTGCTTGTACTTTCTTCCTAAGTCTCCACTGCAAAGCGCATGAAGGCCCCGCCTGATTGCTGCCAAAGTGGCACTGTGCGACTCCTTTGGCTGGGGTAGTATCTCGGTCACATCGATTCCCCGAAGGCAAGATTGCTTATCTCGTAATAAATAAAGTACTTCAAGTCAGCCGGCAAGAAGACAAATCCCGAATCCAAGTTGTTATCAAATTGGTCATGGGAGGTGGGACACAAAGATATTGCATTCACTTGCGAATCTAAAGGAAATGAACCCTTCTTGGGCGTGAAATCTGTCTTAAAACTGTTATTATATATTTAACCCAGATGGTACAGTACAGCTCTTGCTTACCTGTTTGTCGTCGCTTACGATGACATGGCAAATCTGGAAAGAAGCTCTTCCGCATGCCCAGCATACATCTCCGTCAATTCGACTCGTTCGAAACCTAGTAGTTTCCGAAAACGCTTTCGACTTTTTGGACTTGCCTGATCATTGGTACCAGACAGATTTTGCTTGATTCGCAGCCGAGGAGGACCTCGGGGGCTGGTAGACGTTATGGCCTCCGGAAGCAGCTGGTGCACTCTAGGACGGCAGGACGGACAGCAAGATCCCGGATGAAGATATTAATGGATTGTGTAGTTGCAATTTGCAAAAGAATAAACCAGAAGGGCGCATTTTTAAACTCTTGGATTGGATCTAATACCATCAAGAAAGAGCATGCGTCCAGGATTGGGTCGCTTTCGTGATCAGTTCATTTAGATATGTATGGAAGAAACGAGCTTGCATCAGGAGACTCCTGTGGATCATATATTCCAGGGATTCATTCACTTGCAAGATCTGTGCAAGCTTGGTCTCTATTTAATGGCGTGGGGCTGGTGGGCAGTATCTAGATCGTGAAAGCTTCGCGCCTCCAGATCTTGGTGCTATATGAAATTGTAGATAACCTTTGTATGATATTATATTTTTGGTTGATTTTGATTCCTGCATAAAATGTCAAGTCTATCGAAGCAGGGTCTACTGCTGATTCACTTGCTAAACTGGAAGCACCGGCATCTCTGGCTCTGATATATAACGCTGTGCAGGCCCATTGCCCGAAAACAACAACACAACCCCCCACCCCCCCCCCCCCCGAAAATCTCATCTATCCAGCGCTTGTTCCTGACACTAGTAAATAGTTAGCCAAATTCACCAAACAACAAACACAACCAAAACTCACCATATGCCAATAAACCCCCCTACCCCTCAACAACTCCCCATGCGTCCCCTGCTCAACAATCTTCGACCCCTTCCCACTCTTGCTTTCCCCAAACACAAAGATCATATCTGCCTTTTGAATAGTTGCCAATCGATGCGCAACCGCAATAATAGTCGTTTCCCGTCTCCCTGCAAGACGCTCAAGAGCACCTTGGACCAGTCTTTCGGACTGAGAGTCAAGGCTTGATGTCGCCTCATCTAACAGTAAGAGGGATGGCTTTCGCACTAAAGCGCGGGCAATGCAGAGACGCTGTTGCTGGCCCCCACTCAGTGCTGTTTGGGCGTTTGTGCCGAGGGTTGTTTTGTAGCCGTCGGGGAGGGAGGTAATGAAGTCGTGGATTTCGGCGTCTTTGCAGGCTTGCACCATTTCTTCATCCGTTATATCGTCGCCATGGAGGCCTAACGTGATGTTTTCTTTGATTGTGCCATTGAAAAGGCGTGGTTCTTGTGTTACTAGTGCCAGTGCTTTGCGATATGATGAAATTTCGATAGAGGTTATATCTTGGTCGTTTACGAGAATCGCGCCTTGAACTGGGTCGTAGAACCGTTCTAGTAGCGATATAATGCTGGTCTTTCCGCAGCCAGAAGGTCCAACGAAAGCGACGAATTGGCCGCCTTGAATGTTGAGGTTCAGACCTGTGAATAGGGGAACGTCCCGCGACTGATACTTGAACGCAACGTTGCGGAGCTCGACGCTCGCTGCGGATTGATAGTCGGACGGTATAAGTTGTTTGAGGTCGTCTCGCGGAGCTGAAGTCGGGCGATAGCTCAACATCCGATTGGCAGAGCCCACAGCTTGAGCGATGTTCGGTCCAAAGCTGAGGAATTGACCCGCGGATTGACTGCTTTGGATGGTAGCCATGTAGATGACGAAGAAGATACTAGGTTCATATTCTCTCGAGGCGAGGAGTTGTCCTCCGTACCTGTGCAGTCAGTCAGCACTACCCAGATCAAGGGTGACTAGGACTAGGGAATGGACTTACCAAAACGTCAACGCCATAGCACACAGCTCAACACTATCGGAAAACGCAAAAATAAGCGTCGCGTACCACGCCTTCCGACAAGCCCTCTTCCTTTGCGTCTGCAAAAGACCCAAATACCTCCCCAGAATCGCATCCTCCATCACCAACGCCGATACAGTCCGGAAAGCCGAAATAGCCTCTGCTGCGAATTGCGAGCTACCACTATACACCTCTGCATTTATAGCCTCGAACTGCAGTTCGAATCTGATGCGCATGAACGCAGCTAACAGGACAAATGGCATAGCTGCGAATACCGCAACAAGACTCAGTTTCCAGCCGAATGTGAAGGCAATGATGATACAGCCGAGGATGTTGAAGATCGAGATTAATGGAAATGCGCCGTTTGCGCCGAGGAGGTCTTGGATTTGTTTTGGATCTGTGGAAAGACGGGAAACGAGGGATCCGGAGGCGTTCTCGTTGAGGTCGTAGAATGGGATGGGTTTTCGGAGGATGTTGCGGAAGTATTCTTCTCGGTAGAATGAGGAGACTTTCTATTGCGTGTTAGTATTTCGCGCGTAGGTGGATAAATGGGGGGTGTACCATCGAGAAAGTATTGGACGAGAATCCCACAGGAAAATAGCAAAGAGCCACGCCTAGGGCGAGAACGAAAAACATCAAGGCCCAGAAACTGGCGGCATCTGCGAGTCGTTGGCCTTGATACCCGAATACCTCAATGATGTGCGCGAACAACCAGCTTTGAAGGGCATAGGAAGCTGCATTTCGTCAGTTTCAATCCATGGAATATCCATGGAGAGTGAGATCACTTACATCCAGCACCAGCAGCCCCAAGAAGCGTTAGAGAATAAAACGGCCAATGGGTACGTTGCTCGTATAGTATCAGTCCGATGCTGCGAAAGAAACCCTTATTCTTGTATGTCTTCTCCGGTTGTTCTTTCTTTTCGGGCTCATGGAAAACCTGGACAGTACTGGTTCCTTTTTCTAGAGCATCAAAGCCATCGCTTCCGTCCGGTCCGTCATCGGCCAAATGTGCGAGGCTCTGAGCACTCACGAGACCACGATATACTCCGTTTTCTATTTCCAGGAGGTCATCATGGGTGCCTTGCTCAACATCAATACCGTCTTTCAGAACAATGATGTGATCCGCTTTCCGGATGGTCGATAGTCTGTGAGCGATAACAACAGTGGTACGGTTCTTGGAGAGTTGGTCAAGAGCCTTCTGGACGATTTTCTCTCCGTGGACATCAATTGCGCTTGTGGCTTCGTCGAGAATCAAGATAGAGGGCTCTTTGACGATACTTCGGGCAATAGCGAGACGTTGCTTCTGGCCGCCGCTTAATGTTTTGCCACTTTCTCCCACGAGAGTATCGTGGCCCTAGTGACAATCAGATACGGAACTTCAAATAAGACCGGGGATAGACATACCTCTGGCAAGCGCTTGATGAATTCATCGGCAAATGCTTGCTCACACGCTTTCTCAACAAGTTTTTGTTTGACCTCGTGGGTTTCGTGCTCCCATTTTGTGCCAATGAGACCGAAAGCAACATTGTTGAAAATGGTGTCGTCAAATAGAAACGGATTCTGCTGCACAAGTCCGATCTGTGATCTCCACCATTTCAAGTCGAGACCAGTGAGATTATGTTCACCAGCAAAAATATTCCCCTGATGGTACCCTTTCTGCGTGCTCAGTTCGAACCATCTCTCTAGCAGACCGACTATGGTGCTTTTCCCTGAGCCAGACGGACCAACTAATGCCGTTGTCTTGCCTTGTTGAAACCGAGCGTTGAAGCCTTTGAGGACTGGGATACCGGGGCGGGTAGGATACGCAAAGTGAACCTTTTGTAATGTAATATCCGCATCAGATGAAGCCTCAGGGTCCTTAAGTCCGCCTCTGTCCATGGTCTCCAAGTCGATCATTTCGAAGAACGAGGATGCCGCACTGGTCGCTTTGGAGATGATCATCAACGGTGATGCGATGCCGCCTAGGACGCTCACCACCATCATGACCGAGAAGAACACGCTGTAATTGTTAGTATATTTAGAGAAGGGGAGGGAAAGGAAACACTAACATGATAACCGTGTTGATATCCGCAATATGGCCCTCACGATAAAGCTTCAACCCAAACCAGAATGCCAGCGCGTAACTCGCATACATTGCAAAGAACATAAGACAAAGATGCAATCCCAGTACGGTAGACATCTTTTGCCCTCGTTTCCGCGATTCATCGACCCAGCTGGCGTACTTCATGACTAGTGTTTCCTCAGCACCAAGGGACAACACCGTTCGAATGGAGCTGAACACTTCTGCTGAAATTGAAGAATGCTGTTCGTCAGCTTTGTCCACCCGCTGTTGGACCTTGGTCATGGCAGGCATGATAAACATGCAGCAGATGAGTATGAACAATAATGAAGAACTCGTGACAAGGGTCAACGCCCAGGAATACTTGAAAGCGATGACATATGCAGTAATGAGTAGGGCAAGGGATTGGAAGAGAATAGCTAGCTTATCGGAAATGCTTTGCTGGATCGTGTTGGATAGGGTTGTGATGGTATTAGTGACGGTTCCCACGGACACTTCGTCCAGTTTGCTGATGGGCTGAGCGAAGAGGGACTGCATGTAGTGCAGCCGTACACTGGACGAGACTCGAAGACCGATAACACGGAAGGAAAACTAGATAGTCAGTAACCATTCCAAGCGCCCCGAATGAGTGGGATGGGGCTCACCATTGAGACATATGTTAGAACGAACTTTGCAATAAACAAGTACACAATATACAAGCTGAAGAGTCAGTCCCTACCCTAAAAATACGGCAGAGTAAGCTCACCTCAATCTATTGACAGAGGCCTTGAACTCCCCTTCTGTCACCTGTGTGTCCGGCATAAAGTAACCCTGGAACTCGCCAACGAGGTTCCCGAAGATAATGTTCATAAGCGGCAGGGGCTGTGTTGTCAGGCATGATATACATATCCACACTATAGGTATCAACATACCACACCAGATGCAATCGAGCACAGCAGTGCCAATGCAAGAGCGATACGGTCTTTTCCTGTCACATAGGAAAAGAGTCTCTGGGAATTAGTTAGCAAACTATTAGCTATCAGTTGGGTATGGCATACAAAGTAGCTGCCTATCGAGGCAGCTTGTTCAGGCTCCCCATCTTTCTCTTCTGAGCCCTGCTCAACATCTAGATCTACCTGGTCTGAGGCTTCACCTTTCGTCACGATTTCTTTTTTTTTGTCCATGGCACAGGCTGGTCGATGTTAGGCTCTTGAGAGCTGAATAATACTTGTCCGTCATATCGAGCCTCATGGTTTCAGATATTTATATACGCCGAGGATCAGCAGAGCCCCATCGAGAAATTCGTCAGGAGATCTAAATACGATTATACGATCATCCGGGGCTTCGGGGATATCCCGTACGGACTTTGGCAATTCCCGAAACTCCGATAGCCACGTGACTGTCAAGCACAGCTCGATATGATAAGGAATAATGTCGGACCGATTAGGCAAGTTCCGCCGGTCCGACATTATTCCTTATCACTAACATCAGGGTAAAGTCACGTGCACAAACCGGCCAAGATAAGACCGCTGCCAAGAGATAAGGTTATTCCAAGCACCCTCCCATTGGGCAGCGGGATTGACAGCGGCTCGGCGCCAAGAATGCGGGGATTTCCGGAAATGGAAATAGTAATGTATTAACGGCACGGCGAAAGCCGCATGAACATATCTGGGGACGGCTCAGATACCGTTGAGTTCTTGCTGATTGGACGGGGATATGTACATGACAGAGAGCGTCGAATCATATCTAATTCGCTAACATAATGTAAATTCAAAGTGCGGAGGAACCGAACACGATATTCGCGCTTTTCCTCGGGGTTGCATCGGGTCACGGACGAGGCTGTCAGCCTTTGTCTGGGTTGTTAAATTTCTCTTGTTTTCTCTTGTTTTTTTCTTTCCTTTTTCTTCTTTGTCTGTGTACGCGGCTCTGCAAAATGGCTGTCAAAGAAGAAACCTCCGATGTTCACGTCAAGAATGAGCTCGTTGAAGAGGGCGATGTTGGTCAGCACCGCAATGTCGAGCTTCATCGGGCTCTCAAGTCCCGGCATATTACCATGATTGGTAGGTAACTTCCACCGTTGAGAAAGAATTCTGCTAATTGACAGCCATTGGGGGTGCTATTGGAACGGGTTTGATTATTGGGACTGGAGAAGCCCTAGCTAAGTGAGTTTCTCTCCACACGCAACATTAAGCGACGTGCTAACAGAAACAGAGCTGGTGTAAGTCAGCTGTCTAGATTAATACGCTCCTCGCTCTAACATGACTAGCCTGGTGCCATCCTCATCTCTTACGCTGCCGTCGGTTTCATTGTCTATCTGGTCATGTGTGGTCTGGGAGAAATGGCCGCCTGGCTTCCCTTGGGTTCTGGTTTTACCGGTTACGCTGTCCGCTTCTGTGACCCTGCATTAGGATTCGCTATAGGATACACGTAAGTACAGCCCTACATACTTTTCAACCACCGCTAATGACACAGATACTGGTTTAAATACATCATCGTCACCCCCAACCAACTGACCGCCACCGCCATGGTTATATCCTTCTGGGTAGACGTCGAGCGCATAAACCCCGGTGTTTGGATCACCATATTCCTCGTGGTCATCGTATTCATCAACTACTTCGGCGTGCGATTCTTCGGCGAATTCGAATTCTGGCTTTCCTCCTTCAAAGTCATCGTCATCGTCGCCCTAATCCTCCTCTGCTTCATCCTCATGCTAGGCGGCGGGCCCGACCACGACCGGAAAGGTTTCAGATACTGGAATAACCCAGGCGCTTTCAACACATACATCGACGACGGCGCCCCAGGCCGCTTCTACGCCTTCTGGAGCACAATGGTCTCCGCCACATTCGCATACCTAGGAACCGAACTCGTCGGCGTAACAGTCGGCGAGGCCCAGAACCCCCGCAAGACCATCCCCCGCGCTATCAAACTAACCTTCTACCGTATCCTCTTCTTCTACGTCCTCAGCGTGCTCCTCCTGGGCACCCTGGTCCCCTACAACTCCCCCGAACTCTCCTCCGCGACAAACTCCTCCAACTCCAACTCCGCAGCCGCATCCCCCTTCGTCGTTGCTATCAAACTAGCCAGCATCCCCGTCCTCCCTCACATCCTCAACGCATGTATCCTCATCTTCGTCTTCTCCGCCGCAAACTCAGACCTCTACATCGCCACCCGCACAATCTACGGCCTCTCGCGAGAAGGAAAAGCACCCGCCTTCCTTTCCTGGACAGATAACCGCGGCGTCCCCGTGTATTCGCTAGGCGTCTGTTCCTTGATCGCATGTATCGCATACATGAACGTCAGCAGCGACTCCCAAACCGTGTTTGGCTACTTCGTCGACCTAGTCACCATTTTCGGCCTGCTTACCTGGATCTCGCTACTAGTAACACATATATTCTTCGTGCGTGCGCGGAAAGCGCAAAACGTGCCTGAGTCTAACCTCGCTTTCCGCGCGCCCTTTGGTACCGGTGGTTCTTACTTTGCACTGGTGTTCTGCATTATCATCGCGCTGACGAAGAGCTATGATGTGTTCACGCACAGCCCCGAGTGGGGCAGTTTCGACTACAAGACATTTATCACGGCATACTTGGGGATTCCGTTGTATCTTATGCTGATTACCGGGTATAAGGTGTTTACGGGGTGTAAGCGGGTGAAGCCTGAGGAGGCGGATTTGTGGACGGGCAAGGAGGAGATTGATCGTGAAGAGGCGGAGTTTCTCGCTGTGCAGGCTATGAGGGAGCCAACGGGGGGTTGGTTTTATGAAAAGTTTCTTTCTTGGTTGTTTTAGACTCTTATGGTTTAGATTTACAGTGTTGTTTTTTTTTTTTTTTTTTTTTTTTTCATGGAATATGGAATGAATTATGATATTATTATGTAGTACTGTCCAACGTGTATTCGTAAGTCGTGACTATAGAGTAAGACATCAATAGGTGCTCATTGAGAATTCCGGTACGTTGTCTTCGTCCTCCCCTGTGTCGTCCATTTGGATGGTATCGCCCATGAGGAACCGTCCATACATAACTACCGCGTTGAAGATCTCCTTCCCAGTTGGCACTATATATTCCGCCGGAACAAGGAACCCATAGCTGCCGCGATCCCGTAGTTTAATCTGAAACGAATGCGCCGCGTGCAGTTGGTGGTAGAACCAGTCCAATGCACTTCCGCCTGTGCTCCCACCGCGCGGGAAGAACCGCTTCGATTCATCGGAGCCAGGACCAAAGGCGCCGGCTGTGACTGTTCCTTCGCACGCTGAGGTGACATCGTAGATTTCGTGCGTCGTACGTCGGATTACCTTGGCCATGCCCATGGCTAGTTCTTGGAGGGATTCCAGGGTAGGCGGGATGGAGGAACAGGTGTAGGAAAATGGGTAGAGAATTTGCTGGGAGTAGGAATGTAGGTCGATGAAGCCGACAAAATTGGTATTGTGCTCTTGCGTTTCGTTGAGTGCCCACTGTGCGAGTTGCTGCGCTTCTGTGCCTTCAAATGGTTCGTTTCCGGCGTATGTCTCGGCGCACGGGTTCGATCTTGTCGATTCACCATCCCATCCGAAATCCCAGGCGCGGTCGAGGTCAATCCCCGGGCAGAAATGGAGGCTCGTTGGTTGACGGTTCTTGCGCCATAGACGATCAGACTCCCACGTATAGGCATAGCCGTCTGGATTGATAGTAGGTACCAGTACCCAGTCGTATGCATTTACCAGACGATCAATATCCTTCAAGTTCCCATATTGGGCCATCAATTGGTACGCAATGTAGGTCACCGTCGAGGTGCTGAGCCATTCTCGCGCGTGGGAACCTCCCGTGATCAGGACCGTTTTGCGCGGCGAGTCGGGCGACGCGTCGCTTTTTCCACCGATACGGAGAGCTGGAATCTCGCGTCCTTCGTGCGAAATACCGACATTGATTATACGGGTGTGCGACGCGAACATGGAGGCCATCAGGCGCATCCACTGCACCAAGACGGAGAATGGCTGGTAGTCATGGAAGAAGAGATCTGCGACCTGCGCTGGTGGGCGGAAAGAAACAAATCCGGACTGGCCTTCGAGGCCAATTGATTGTTTCGTCGGGTAGGATGCATATATTAATTCCGCGAGGTTATCGATGAGGGGGGTGTAAGCGGTTCGCAGGGAATCAGGCAGGAGGCCTAATAACGAGGGAATCTATGCTGTCAACACTTCATCCATCAAACCGTGTAGATTCAGACTCACTACTTCCTGCGCCAGTCGAATATCCACAAACTCCGGCGTCGAAGCCCAAACATCTAAGAACAAAATATCGCTGGCCTGCGCCAGAGCCTCAGCCTCGTAGCCATGTTGTACCCGAAACCGGAGAACGACGTCGCTGCCGTACCGCGTCAACACCCGAGATGGAGGTGAGCGATTCCGGCCAGTATCTTTCAAGGGTCGCTGCGAAGGAGATTTTGGGATATTCCAGACAGTCTCAATGACCCAGTTTCGTAGTCTGGTCCAGGGTCGCGACGGATCGGAGGATTGCGAGAGAAGCTGAACGGGTTCGGCTGGAGGTGGCGGGGTGATACTAGAACTGGCGGGAATAGCAGAGACGAGATTGGTGAAGAGGAGGAGGAGAAGAAGAGGAAGAAGATAAAAATGCATTTTGATTGAATTAACGAGTGGTGAGAATTGTCATGTTTGGAGAGAAAGTAGTGTGCGTGAGATGCAAGAAAGATAAGAGTCGGTGGCAAGCGGAGGTGAAGTCATCCCAGCAACTATACTAGGGTTACATTTGCCAGGCATAACAATTCTTCAACATGTTCTATTCCGGAGTACAAATATATATATATATATTTCCTAATTAGCTGTATTGAAAGTTGTCTATATATTTTGTGGTCAACATTTACTAGTAATCCAGGCTCCTTCCTTTTTTAGCTTAGTCCCTCCTGCCTCCCTCTTTCTCTCTTCATTCCTCTCCATCCGTCTTCTCTATTCCTATTCTATACCTGGTTCTATTCAGGGGACGAAGAAAGATACTTGGAGATAGCACAGCACGATGACTGGTCTAAATAGACCACGCTCATCGGACTCGCCCAGCATTATTCTGATTCACTACCTCGAAAACTATGATAGCATCGCCATGAACGCCTCCAACCTTGCCAGGCTCTGCGGAAACATCACTAACTGCTCTTGACACCATGCGAACAGTCCTGGTAAGTTCGTTGGACAAAGCATTCGCCCAAAAACCATGGAGGGCCCTCCATATTGAACCCATTTTTCAATAGCTGACGAACCGCTGACTTCCTCCTGGCACAGCTCGATAGGATCCCCATTAGGAAGGGGATTCCTTTCCGCAGCATAGTTACATAAGACCACAGAACTGGCGAGAAGTGCTGGGGACTGCAAGGAATTGACAAACCCAGCCTGACTGTCAAAAAAACGCTGCAGCTGGGCTGCATGATATACCGCGCGTCGAGCCTCCAACGACGATGCCCAATCGTGCAGCATGGCTGTGATATCCGCAGCACGACAGCGTGTGCAACATTGTTGCGACTCGAGTAGCGACAAGGGAGCATGGAGCGTCAACTGGCACAGATGGAATTGTATTGTGTTGAGGCCATTCCATGCGGGGTCGTCGATCTGCGCTGAGGATGGTTCAGGTCTATTATGGATTGTCTTCCAGTCTACAAGGTAGTTATGCCAGAAATGCACAGACTCGGGTGCATGCCAGGATGGTCTGAAATCTAACGTTCCATGGTTGAGGCTATACGTCTCTTGTGCCGTCGCCCAAATTTCTCCTTGGAGGGCACAGAGGACCAAATGACTATCTGCGGGTAACAAAGGAGGCATACCGACCGTGTCAGCAATTGGATTTCGAGACTGGATGAGGCCATCTCGCACGATGGCGCTCAGTGTGGTCCAAGTCCGCCCAGCGGGCTCAAACCAGTACAGTTGTCGCCTGGCTTCGATTGTCGGTGCTCTCCAGAGATCCTCTGTAACGGGTAGCGGAAGCTCCAATTCTTGGACTCGAAGGCATGGGGGCCGGCCGGTGATGATACTGAGATAGGTGTCGATGCGAAGCATGGTGTAGACGAGTCTTTTACTCTCTTCTCCTCGAACCCAGGCTTCGTCATCTGCCCGCGATGAGCTGTTCGGCGGCTTCCAAGAGCCTTCGGTTAATATCCCCAGGCGGCGCATAGCGCTGACAGCAATCTCAATCCACTGAGCAGCCCAAGTGGCCACAGCCGGTGTCATCTCCTGGCTAACAGTTGTGATGAGTACTACAGACAGGGCCTGGAGATCATAAAGGGAAACAGATGAAGATTGTTTCCTGGTAGGATGCGATAACAAAAGCCGACCTGCGATTTCATCCAGGGTTACAGTGTCAAGGATATTCGTGGTATTGTGAGCAACAGATTGCAAGGCCTGACCTAGTAGACCGGATGGTGGTGTGTGTTGTATCGTAAATTGGTGTATATGGGGCCACATTCTGTGGAAATCATCAAGACTGGACTGTGTAGGTGTATCCGACGAGGTTTGAGAAACTGCGGCAGACGACGTATGCTCCAATTGATAGTCAAACTGAGGGGACCAAGTCAAGGTCGGCACTGATCCCGGCGATTTGAGATTGCCGAAACTAGGCATAGAGGCCTCACTAATTGTGCTCTCTAGAAATAGTGCAGAAGCCTCGGCCATCCAACCTGTATCATTGTCTACCAGAAACGGCAAAAGATCCTTACCATTGCTTTGACGCATGGCTAGCTCGTCGTGGGAAACATTTAAACTTGACGTTCCCTTCTCTTCGTCATCACAGTATATCTCGGTGTCGTCGTTGGTGTCATACTCTATTGCCGTCAAATTGGCCGCCTGCACGCTCGACGGCTGTCGGACGCACTGAATGCCCAGGTTGCAGCAGGTCGAACAAGGCTCGTTGGAATCGCATTTTATCTTTCGCCGTCGACAGGTTTGGCAGGCAAGCAGGGTTCGTTTAGGGCCTTCGGGAGGGACGTTGTGAAGGAGGACGTGTCGGTTGAGGATGTCACTAGCATGCTTTAGTTTCGATGGCCCTTTCCATTTATTTGCGGGGGTCTATCTGTACTAACCTTCTGGCAAAACTCCGAGAGCATATGAAACATTTGTGAGGACGATATGGCCGGTGACTGCGACGATGCCGGTTCAGATGGCCCTTTCGTAAAAAGGACCTGCCGCAATTGGGTGCTGGACAGATGAAAGCCGGCACCGAAGCTTTCTGAGGGAGTAAATTATCCCAGTTCACGTCCATTTTCTGTGCTTATTGACTCTCTACACAGGATCTACGCCCGGCAACACGTTGATATATGGGCAAGGCCACAGATGACTCCACTTCCATTTATGTCACGATCTGCATTTCCCAGGGCCTTGGATTCGGATGTGGCTCTTGCGCTAATCAGGTCTATGTTTATTGAGAATGATTAACACTCCCCACTGCTGTTGTGCCTATCGGGGCTTATCTGGAACCAATAGCTTGTGGATTACTGCTGAACTCCATGTCGGGGAAGTCGGGGAGTCGATAATTCGGACTGCCCGAGGCTATAGGCGAGGAATTTGAATTACACGAAAGAGGGTGGTATTGACAACTATAGATACCGTATTGATAGAATGAGTGCTTAACCATCCAAAGAGCATGGCTACGGTGTCCCTATATGAGGAATCTGTCGGTCTCGGTAATCGGGCCGACTGTTAATCCACATTGACTTTCATCATGCTGAATGTCTTCTCACATGATGTCTGAGAGGCCCCAGATCTTACCGAATTGAGTTAACGCATAACTACCGGTTCGCATGGGTCTCGTTGAACAGCTCGGCCGAATACGGTGCAGAGACCATACTGATATATGCAACCGATCGATACGATGGGAAGCATGGGAAGCATGGGAAACATCCCAAGTATGTGAGTTCCTGTGTGCTGCATTTGCCGCCTTGTTACCATGCAATGGAGCTGCATTGCAATTTTGACCTCGTCTTTGAGGAAATAAAGCATTCAAAATTCGGTATTCGAGTCTCATGGCCGACTGTACAGAAACTCATGGGAATACCGAGCTATACCGTACACAGTACAGTACATCGCAATGCGTCAATCAATTGTCGGAGGTTGACTGAGCTGAAGCTGATGGTCCCTATTATTGTCAATAAGCCACAATAGTGGCTGTGGGGGCCTTCTGCAGCAGAACCCGAATGTGGTAAGGGTTTTTACAAACTCTGCAGGGTAAATACGAGGCACTCGGCGCCGATTCGGAATCTTAAGGGATGAAAACGAGGATTTTGTTTAATTGCGCCGGACATACGGTATGATCTACAACAATAGAGGTTGCTCCAAGATGTCCAGATAGACTCTGAGATACGGGTGCGTTGACATGGTGTCCGGCAATTGGCAGATTAACCGAATACATCCATCATTGACTTTCTACTAGACTACTCCGTAGTTCACCACCCCCCCCCCCCCCATGCCGCGTCGAATTTGTGACAAAGTACGGAGATCACCGTTCCACATGTCTTTAGACAAGCGACTGTACGCCTGTCCCTATAAGGAATGGGCTTCGGAATGACCATCTGAGTGGATCGGACGAGTGGGCGCTCATGGGAAGATCGAGATCAGCACACGAGTCAGTCATTAAGCAAGCCCAGCAGTCCAGTCGATCCAAGGCACATGAGCATTTTGTGATTCCAGACGTCCCAGGAAATCAGACGCAGTCTTTGTCATATAAATTCCGATTGCTTCACCGATATAAATTTAGAGTTTACTCATACATGATAATCCGCCGTCGATCATCCAGCCACTTCCCGTTACATAACTAGCTTGTGGACTACACAGGAACAAGACCACATCAGCTACTTCGTCTGGCTGTGCAATCCGCCCTAGCGGTACAACATTATTGACCATGGCTCGGAGCTGCTCGCTCCCCTCGACAGCGTCAATCATGGGAGTATCGACCCATGTCGGACAAACGCTGTTGACGCGGATGCCATGTGGAGCGAGATCAAGGGCTGTACAAGTATACTTTGTTAGCTTATCTCGCCTATTATGCAAATATATGCTTGACTTGGGTTGAAACTAACCAGCACTCTTCGTCAGCCCCAAAACGGCATGCTTGGACATAGTATAATGTGCAATATCCTTGGCAGCGATATGTGAGTGCATCGAACCCAGGTTTACGATCACGCCTCGACCGATCTCGCGCGGACCATTCCGGGTGGATATTGTGCGAAGTTCTTGTTTCTGCATCTGTCTGGCAATAATCTGCAGGGAATTCGTCGTGCCGCGGACGTTGACGTTGTATAGTTGATCGAATTCGTCGGGTGTCAGATCAAGAATACTGCGTGGCCGGCGCATGGCCATCTAGATCTGTCAGCTTGTACTCTATTATAACAGGCATAGATATTGAACATACACCCGCTGCATTCACACAATAGTCCACCCGTCCGAACTTTTCCAGCGTCTGCGAAAGCATCCCCTCGACACTCTGCCGGTCCGCCACATCCACCTGAATAACCAATGCGTGATAAGAACCATGATTATTAGCAATCCTGCGACTAGTCTCAGCAGCTTCCTCAGCCGCAGGAAGATTTCTATCCGCAAAAACAACACCCGCTGCCCCAGAAAATGCAAACCCCAGGGCACATTCCCGGCCAATACCGCTTCCCGCGCCGGTAACGATGGCAATACCGTCTAGTGCAGTCATTGTTATTTTTTGCTGTAATAATAGTCGCGATAGCTGAGTACTATTACTGTGAATGCTGGGTTTATTGGTTGGTTCATATATTAGGGTTTGTGGTGATTCCCGCCGGTTCGGATCCCACTTGGGAGGAAGGGCTTTCAGGTGACTTGGGCTATATGCATTATGACATTTGGAATCATGGACTATTGTGTGCGATAAAGTTGTTCCAGCTGAGCATATTCCTTATTTAGTTTGAGGAGACCGGGTAAAGATAAAGCCAATGATGCTTGATATCCTACCTACGACCACAGGCTGGTCGGAGACTCGAAGTGTACTCCACACTACTTAAGCCAATGACTATCCAGTTTTGCAATGTATTCATCGCTTAGATTTTTTTAAAAAAAAGCCTTTGTATTTCCTGAGTGTGACAAGGTAAACTGTTTACATGATCCAGTTTGCATAGTTAGCCCTATCACACTCCCGCTTCTTGCCAGGTGACACTGGCGATGAACTCGAGCTGCTGTTGGGTCACTGTGATGTTTCGCTCCAATGGCGGCACCGCAGGCCGAAGAAACACTCGATCGAAGTCAATCGTAAGCGGGGCACCGGCCACTGTGATGTTGTTCTGTCCGTCTTTAGTGACGGTCACCTGCTGAACCCGCATTGTAGAGACGCGAGAACTCCTCATAGTGGGCCCGGGCCGTAGTCCTCCTGGGTTGGTATCCTCGATCCAGACCTCAAATACAATACTCGGCTGGGTTCCATGCACACTAAAAGCACTACCGCCTTCACATCCCCATGCGAATTGATCAACCACCACTCTGCGTCCATGCGAAGGCGCTCCAGCGACTCGGACCAGCCCCATTCGAAGGCCAGAGTGGGCCACTTCAATGAACGATTCTGCGGTAGATTGACGGGCCTCCATGAGGAGTCCGGCTCTTTGCCTCGTGGCTTTTCCTCGATTCGCTTCGATCCGGTGCCGATAATTGCCAGCTCAAGGTTCATTGCCGTGAACTCCTTGGGTATACCGGACCAACTGCACTCCGGTGACCTCATGGAGGCCGTCTACCAAACTTGACGATCAAGTGTTTGAGGCTCTCGTCGTAATATATGCGTAAGTTTCTGCTGTCGATGGTGTGGGGGGAGTTTTTGACAACATCGGGTGAAACGCAGATAAAAAAGGATGTACGGTGCTTGCTCCTCTGCCCTTGTCTCGCTCCCTGGGGATGACTGCCTTGATCGCCTTGGCAGTGAGCCCAATTGCATCTGCGGTGTTGCTTGGTAGTCCGGCATCGAACGGTCGCGGCTTGTCTTCCTCTTTCTCTTCTTCCTTTTCCTTTGCCCCGACGTTTCTCCCAAGCGACATCGAAGAGGTGCCAACTGCGGGTAAGGTGACTTTGAGGTTGACCAGGATAACAAGCTGCTAGTTATGGGTTAGGTGATTGACGTAATATGCTGGTCATGGTTGTCTGCGAGTCCCAGATTGGAGAAAGATAAACTGCAAAGTTTGCAAGAAGTACTACCAGTCGATGCTGGGAAGAGTAGGGACGATGGAAAAGGTTGGATAATTAGAGATCAATAGGCTATTATGGCTAACTACAAAAAGCACTAGCTAACCAGATACATGGAAAACGAGAGATACGAAACCAAAAGAGACTGGGAGAAAGACATCTGTGTGGGAATTGTTTGCTTACTTGCAGCCCTAGCCCTGTCTCAAGATACCCAGTTAATGACCAGACAGATTCCCCGATATCCCCAGCGATATCCTCTCCAACTTGTACAACAACTCCTTCCACACCTTGACCTGCGCCTGTTTTCCCTCTTCACTGCGTACGAACGACGACAGAGCACCCCTATTCATAATCAGCTCCGCTTTATAAAGTCCAGAACAAGGGAAACTCACTCATCAATCTTGCAATCATTCAAATACTTCCCATGCCCCTCCCATCCCAGACTTGCCGCATGCACCAACGTCCTCGACCCCACCTCAATAGTCCTCGCAATCGTCAACTTCATCACATAAAGCTGCCACCCCCAGAACCCCTGCGTCTCCCGGATAAGTGCCGTAGCGCAGTACCCAGGCGTGAAGCCATTAACTACAACGCGCGGCGTGGAAGATGCGATCTCCTCGGCGAGCTGGCGGAACATCATCACATTAAGCAGTTTGGAGGCGTAGTAGCGGTCATCGGCGCCGGAATCAGTTTGGGCGCGGAGTGCTGCGAAGGTGTCTTCTGTTTTCCATTCGGGGAGGTTGGTCATGACGTGGCGATCGGAGGATACGAAGCAGAGCCGTGGTATGGGGCCATTAGGGGACGCTGATTCGCGGAGTTTGGGGAGGAGGAGGAGGCCCAGGAGAACTGTGCAGACGACGTTGACTGTGATGGTGCTTTCGTCTTCCTCGGCCAGGTAGAATTGCTCGGCGATTTTGCCGGCGTTCAACAGAAGGACGTCGACTTTGGGTACGGTGTTTTGGATTGTGGATGCGAAGGCCTTGACTGAGTCGTAGCGGTCCATATCGATATGTTCGAGACGGACGGTGTTTGGGCGGTTTGTTGAGGTTTCGAGGTCTTCTTTGGCGGCCTTGCCTTTTTCCATGCTCCGCACGCCTAGGACGATATGCAATGCATTCAACCGCAGAAAATGACGAGCTGCTTCAAGACCAAGACCCGTGCTACCACCGGTAATGATGATGGTTTGGCCCGTGAAGTCATGGTCGGGCACAGGTAGACCCACGAAGATCTGGGAGTAGAGGAACGACGGCAATGACATTTTGGTATCACGCTTAGAATGCTATCGAGATATTTAGCCGCTTGCAAATTCAGCTGGGGGATGTGAAGTTTATTGGTTCTCGTATCGCGCATTGTTCTTTCGTGCGGCTGAAGTGGGATCCGAGCCGATGCACACCTGCATAGGGTTGATCGGCAGATCGCCGGGTATATAGTTTGCGATGCACTAGTCGAGAAAAATAGTACTCTTTCTGCAATAACTATGTATACCGCCTTGTTGTGTTGTGTTGTTCTTGTTGTGGTCTTGGTTGTCGGGGGGTTCTCGGGGAAGCTGCCCGGAACCAGAGGGAAGAGTCTCCCACCAGGTGAGAATCATTATCGGTATTAAGAGGCATTGGATAAGTCAACTGACTTAATGTAGGCCCTCCATGTCTTCCTCTGATTGGAAATCTCCATCAACTGCCCCCGGCAGGCGTTCATCTCAAGTATGTCCACCACCACCACCACCACCACCACCACCTTGCATATAGATATATGTTAATGGTAGAAGATTCACAGAATGGGCCACCAAATACGGCGGCATTTTCTCCCTCAAACTCGGCCCCAGCACCGCCGTAGTGCTCAGCTCTCCAACAGCAGTCAAGCAGCTCATCGACAAACAATCCGCCTACTTCAGCAACCGGCCTCCTTTCTACATCGCCGATGAACTCATGATGCACGGCGACCATCTCATGTTCATGAATGTGGACCAGAGATGGCGGCGTGGACGGCGCTTGTATCATCAGTACTTTAATGAGGGCGTTAGCGAGAGTCAGCATGTGGTTGTGCAGCAGGCTGAGGCGGCGCAGTTGTTGAGGGATATGTGTTTGCAGCCGGAGAATTTTATGGCGCATTGTAAGCGGTATACTAATAGTGTGGTTATGAGTTTGAGTATGTTCTCCTGTGGAAGTAGATTGGGGATTTTGAACTGATATTGGTGAACTAGTTCTTGGAATTCGTACGGTGTCGCCGTCGGCTAAGCATATGAAGGACCTGTATGCTGTTCTTGACGGCATGTCTGAGATCTTTGAGATGGGCGCTACTCCTCCGGTTGATATCTTCCCGGTTTTCAAACATATCCCCGAGTCGCTTTTCAACAATTGGCAGAGCCGCTCGCGCCGCGTTGAGGACATAATGCTCAATCTATATAACCCTCTGGTGGACCGTGTATTGCAGCGACGCGAGGAATCCGGCTCCCGGAACACGTATCTCGATGGGATTTTGGATCAGCAAGAGAAACTACAGCTTACGCGTCACGAGATCGATCTTATGGTTGGCAACCTGCTTGAGGGCGGGTCGGATACTTCGTCTATTATGACCATTGCATTTATCCAGGCCATGGCTTGTTACCCAGAGGTGCAGCAAAAGGCTCAACTGGAAATCGACGCATTATTCAGTGAAGACGCATCACCCGATTGGCAGGATTACGCCCGTCTGCCGTATGTGGCCATGGCAGTCAAGGAGGCGATGCGATGGCGGCCGGTGATGCCTACAGGGTTTCCCCATGCAAACAATAAAGGTATGTCCTGCGCTCGTGAGTGTAGACAATATGCTGACCATAGTCAGAAACGATGATCGATGGTATGACCATTCCTGCAAATAGCACCGTTATCATCAACACATGGGGTCTGCACCACGATCCTACAAGACACCCTAACCCCGACGTCTTCGACCCCCTCCGGTTCCAGGGCCGGACCGAGCCCGCTCCTGTGTACGCTTCAGCTGCTGACGCGGAGAACCGCGACCACTTTGGCTACGGGTCTGGTCGACGGATTTGCCCGGGAATCCATCTCGCAGAACGGATGTTGTTCGTGGCAATTGCCAAGATTTTGTGGGCGTTTGACATTCGTGCCAAGAAGGGACAACCGATCAATACGGATCCGCATACTGGGTATACGGATGGGTTTTTGAGATGTGCAAAGCCTTTTGCTGTCAATATTACTCCACGGTCTGAGGCACGGAGGAGCACGATTGAGCGAGAATTTGCTCAGGCGGATGAAGTATTTAGTCGATATGAGGTGTAGTCTAGTCCGAATTCAAAACATCCTGGACACATTGGCATTGCGACTGGGTGTGCGTTGATGCTGAGCTTGTGTGATAGTAAACTATTATAAATTGTCCGTATGCCGGTTGTTCATTATTTTACCTGCATGCAGATACTTTCAGTGTGTATCCCCATCGTCTGTCCTTTTCTTTTTGTATCTCTTCCTTGGGTTGTTGTAAGCTCTGGTCCCGAGTAGAGATTTGTTTCAGTCGTCAAACATGGACAGACGAAGTATTCGCGTTTCAAAGCCTTTCAAACCTATCAGATAGTGTCGTAGAAGTGCCGTAGGTTTCCGTGGATAGGTGCAGACTGAAGCAATCTCTGTTAGGGGTGTATCCTGGTCCTGAATAGAATGCAGTACAAATAGAGGGTTACCTCAGTGTCGGTCACTTCCTGCTTTTTGTCTGTAAGCCATGGTAGCAAAGGACAGGAACCAGGAACCGCAAGTTAAAAGACATTGTGGGTGTCAAACATCATCCTGACTGAGAAAAAAAAATGCAATGATGCGATGCTGATGAAGTTGGAGGAGCCTCAACACGTGCCTGGTCCCGTGCTGCATCATCGTCTGTCTCATCTCTCTTTTCTCACTTCCTCCATACTATCTTACTCCCCTACGCTCTCTCTCTCTCTCTCTCTCTCTCTCTCTCTCTCTCTCTCTCTCTCAGTATCGCCATCAACTTGTCGCCTCTCTCTGTGTGTCTCTGTTTATCGTGCCAGTCAGTCTAGACTCTCCAGATACTCTCCGACTGGTCCCGACCGGGTGAACCCACGGTTAGCAAGACTGCCCCTCCACTACTCACGGGCCAAGACCTTTCATAACGGCCACAGCTAATAATAATCATGACTGAATGGTGACTGACGCTCCCCAGTTTAGAACACGACACGCAATTCCTCGTTTCTTATCCCCCCCACAACTTTACGGCTTGTTCTCCCATTGCTCTGACAGGCATGTAAGACTTGCGATCGTCTTGTTCCTACTCTACCGAGAACCACCTCTTTTTGATCCAGTTTTATTCTGCCTTTTGCTCAATCGCTTCAACCCGTTCAGCCCCTTCCCCTTTTCGATCCCTCTGACTTTCAACGGCCGCCTTACGACCGCCACTACCAACCTCCGTCGTTCCCTTCGTTGTCTTCTCCGTCTCATACCTTCGCCGTCGCTACCGTTTCCTCGAATTTCCCCTCGGTTCTCCTCGATTCTCGCAATGCTATCGTCCCGCTAAGATCCTCGCGCAAAATATCCCGTCTGTATCGCTTGTGACACCACGATTCCGGAGTACAATTATACTGCACAGTAGGAGGATCTCGCTGGCATTGAACACAAGAAAACAAACAACCACCTACGACCCACCTCCGCAAAACACATAACCACACCAAAATACTTCTTGTATAGCTGCTACATACTCCGTACCTCGGATGGACTCAAGACTGTGGAGCAGAATCGCATAGCGGCACTCACCACCCGGCCCTGTCCTCCTCGTAGCCATGCCTTGGAGAGGCTTGCGCATTGGCATTCCCGATGACACCGATTCTAAGCGACGGAGCGTGATCGATCTTTCGCATTCTCAATCCCGTCATAGTGAACAATTGCCTCGCCCGTCCGTCTCGACCTCCAACCTTGTTCCCCGGCACTCGGAGTCTACTCCTCGTACCCCTCGTCTGACTGGTGCAGATGATGATGGCGATGACAATGACGATGATGATGCTGCCAACGGTGACAATCGCACCTCCCATCTAGCGGTGCCCGGAGACCGCACGGACAACAACAATAACACGGGAAACTCCCCTGCCTCCCAATCGCCTGGCGAAGCATTGAGCGGGAGCCTACGCAGGAACCGTTTTAGCTTTATGAGGCTCCGTCATGCATCCGATCCCCAACTGTCTAAATCTTACGCCAAGGCCGAGCAAAAGCCCCCTCCGGTCCCTCCCCTGCCTCCACGTAAGTGTTGTGGAACCCTCCCTTTCTTTCGCTATCGCAGCTAGTTCAAGTAGCTAACCCTCTTCCCCCTTTTCTTTTCCCTTCACAGCACCTACTATCATCACTACTGCACCCACGAGCCATGAGCTGGACCAACCTGTCAAGCGAAAAAGCATGTTCAAAATCTTGTCCGCATCGAAAAGGCCTTCCATGGAGGATCTGACGGCCGATCGACAACCCGCATCTGACGCACCTCCGTCTAGACATGGTGCTCAAGACTCAAGAGATTCTCACATGGAAAATCCCCTGTCGACGCCGCGGGGCAGTGCGGAGGAGCCGGGGCGATTGTCAACAACATCAGCGCGAAGCAACAGCCGAGAACACACCAACGATTCTTACCGTTCATCGACCGTGACAGACGCCCGATTCTCTGAATCGTCTCGTTCCGACCATAGTCAAGGAGAGCAGGGTGGCCACCATCTAGCATCCTCTCCCAATGAAGGATCGTTGTCTTTCAACAAACGTTTTCGCCTGCCTCGTCTCAAACGGAACCGAAACCCATTTCCCCTACCTCCCAGACCGACCTTCGATCGCCCGCCATCGACTGGTCCCCAGCCAGTCCCGGTTCCCGACGGTGCCCCAAGGCCACAAACCTCTCAGGACGGCCAGGATTATTCCTCAATGCCATCGCCAACCCGTTCGTCGGTGGGTTTCTCAGGGCGACCTCCTATGATCCGGAACGAATCAACAAATTCCACTCATTCGGTTGCATCGTTCTCATCGAATCGGAAGCACAACCAGGCAGAGACTCGAGCACGATCGTCAACTTTGGACTCCATCGCGGACGATCAAGGTGGAAATCAAGCGCCACCTTTCATGGCGCCGTCTAACCGGACCTCTACCTCGACAAGTGGACGCAAGAGCTTTGGTGATATCTTCAATCTCCCACAACGGTTGAGGCAGAACTCCGAGCCTCCAGCACCCCGCAATGGCACTCCAGGTACTGCAACGCCGACAAAATCGCTATCATATCCGGCACGGCAAGAAAGTGACACCCCCGCCATGTATCTGTCTCGGTTGGAAGAGTGCCTCCCGAAAGGCGTTATCGCCGGCTTGCTGGCCCAGTCAGGCGAGGAATTTAATCTCACGGCCCTGCGGAAGTGCATGCGTTGGTTTTCGTACTTTGGGGATCCAATCGATATGGCAATTCGGAAGCTCTTGATGGAGATGGAACTGCCAAAGGAGACCCAGCAGATTGACCGGTTCTTGCAAGCGTTTGCGGACAGGTATCATGAGTGCAATCCGGGGATATTTGCTCATTCTGGTGCGTATTCCCATGTCCCTTTTTTTTTTTTTTTTTTTTTTTGGTCACCATATACTGACTCCGACATAGACCAGGCATATTTCATTGCATTTTCGATATTGATCTTGCACACGGATGTCTTCAACCGGAACAATAAGCGAAAAATGCAAAAACCAGATTATGTCAAGAATACTCGTGGCGAAGGCATCGCGGACGACATCTTGGAATGTTATTATGAGAATATCTGCTATACGCCTTTCATTCACATCGAAGACGCGAATCCCCACGGGCGCCATCTCATCAAACCCCGACGCACATTGTTCAAATCCACCAGTTCTGAACATCTTGGTCGCGCGTCGAAAGAACCGGTTGATCCCTACGCACTCATTCTGGACGGAAAACTCGACGCACTACGTCCAAGTCTGAAGGACGTCATGGATCTCGACGAATTCTACAGCTGCAACGGTACCGAAGGGCCGCCTGATATGAGGAGCCTCCATCGAGCATTTGCTAAGACTGGCGTGTTGCAAATCGTGTCCGCGCGTTCCCGGCCAGATGCATTCATGCCGGCAAGTCTTCAGAATCCGGCCGACTCGAATCCTGGACTGGTTGATATCAAGGTTGCCAAGGTTGGCTTACTCTGGCGGAAAGATCTGAAGAAGAAGCGAGGCAGGTCACCCTGGCAGGAATGGGGTGCACTCCTTACATTTTCCCAACTTTATTTCTTCCGGGATGTCAACTGGGTGAAGTCGTTGATCTCTCAGTCCGAGGAGCAGCAGAAGGAAGGCAGTGGTCGGGCGGTTATTTTCAAACCACCTCTCACCGATTTCAGTCCGGATGGCCTCATGTCTACGGATGATGCCGTGGCTCTGTTGGATTCCAATTACAAGAAGCACAAGCACGCTTTTGTGTTTGTTCGCCACAATTCGTTAGAGGAGATCTTCCTAGCCAACAGTGATGAGGACATGAACGATTGGATAGCAAAGCTCAACTACGCCTCAGCATTTAGGACCACCGGTGTACGGACAAGAGGGATGATCGCCAACGGTTATGATGCGCAGCGGAATCGCATGGGTCGTACCGATTCCAACCAGTCTGCCCCTGCGGGCATGGAGCCACCGTCGCCTAATCCTGACACCGACGTTTCTGATGAGCTGGTTGCGGCCCGTCAGCAGATGATGGTGCAGAGGATTCGTGAGGCTAATGAGAAACTCTTTGTTTGTCAGAAACAACTTGATGATCTGTTGCGGAATGCTCGACACCTGCAGATTCTCACCCCCGTGCATCCAAGAGCAAGAGAGCAGGTCCTCATGGCGGCTGGCCGCATGGCTGCTAAGCTCAAATGGGTGAGGCAAGATATCTGGCGCACCAAATGTCACCGCGAAGTGCTCGTTCGGGACCTTAGCGAAGAGGGCGTAGATATCGAAGCTAGTGCGGAACGGAAGAAGTCTTTGCACCTGCAGATTCCGACGGCAGGCATCGCACTCCGACCCGATTCGGGCAAGTCGAATCAGAATTTGACTGTGAAACCGGAGTCCCCTATCAATGACGACACTCTTATTTTGCCAGATGCCTCTGAGAATGTCGACAAGGTGTCTTTGCAACCCGGGCTGATTGAGGAACGGAGACCAAGTCTTAGATCTGTCGCGTCTGGTAGACGGGCCTCTGCAGATGCCACGAAAGACCAGGCGCCTTCTTCACCCGTCCAGACGGATGCACTGGAACGAAAGACCTCAGTGCTTAGCTCAGGCAGCAAGATGGATGTTTCAAGCTTGAACTCTCATGCTTCCAAATTGGCTTCCCAAGCCAGCATTGATGATAATGAAGAGCGCCTTCTCCGTGAAACGGGTCTGCTGGAGGCCAACGGTTCATCGCAAGGACAAAAGAATGGCAACGATGAGAAGCTTCCAGACGGTCCTCAGGCAACACCTCAGGAAGAGCAATCTAAGCGCACCCGTCGCAGTCTACACCGCAGTTTGCGTGAATCTCACCACGGCAACCATATCCGGAACAAGAAGACACGGGGCTCGGTATCTAGTTCTACGGGTGGCGGAGAGGAGCAAGGGCCAACAAAGGAAGATGAAGGTCTTCCCCGCAAGACGCCCAGTTTCAACTTTCACGGCAAGAAGGCGTCCATTGTCACCTTTGGATCCGAATGGCAAAATATGCCACCTGAAGAGCGACTGAAGCTACGAAAGCCTACTCCGTCGTCGTCGGATGAGCCACGGTCTGATCCTACCACGGCTAGTATTGCCGACTCGGAATTAGCTGGCGACCGTCCCCAGTCTCTACGAAGTTCAAGTACCGCAACGAAGAGCTTCCGCGGGAATGACGATGCTCCCGAAGCACTTGGAATCTTCAAATGGGGCGAAAAGATCCCGACAGAAAACGGCAACGGGGATCACCAATCTACCGAGACCCCTCCACGGGCACCAACATTGAACGGACGACTGGCGATAGCCGACGGTTCTGAAGACGTTGATCCTCTTGAGCAGACCACGCAGGAGACAACAAAGGCCAGTGCCCCTGAGCAGGCTGTTAATGCATGAGCGACCACCGCTTTGGTTTGAGGTGTTCTGTTTTTTGTGTTTTCCATTTCTACTTTCCTTTGTCGTTTATGACGCTTATACCCCATACATCGCACTTTAGTTTTGTTGGTTTGTCTGTTGTCAGCTATGTCTTTGATCAGCGCATGTCTTGATAGTTGTCTCGGAAAAGTGGTTACGAGCCTGTCTTCTGCAATAAACTTGTCTGCTATATCTTGTATTTTGCATGGTTATCTTTCCGGATATTAGATAGGACTGGACGGACTTGATGTCTAACAATATTGGACTTTTTTTCTTTTCGCGCTATTTTCCCTTCTCTCGGTCCCTTGTCCTGAGGTACCATTTGTTTGTAAGAGGTTTTTTGATAGCATGACAATGACGCTGGCGCTTAGAATACATGAGTAGACAGTATCAAATCTAGGAAGGCATTGTTTTAAGTCACTCTCTTGCACTTTTGTGTAGTGCTGTGCATTCCCAATATGGAAGCTCTTTCTGAATCCTCATCGACAAACACAACACTATTATTTGCATGCCCTTCACCCACAACAAAGATTCGAATTTCTCCCATTCTTCACTCTCTTTCTTTCTCTCTCTCTTATTTCCCCCAGTTCTCTGCTACCTCCCACCTTGAGTTTGGATACCCTCTCTTCCAACCTCGACCCAACTTGGACAACCATCTTTACTTTCCCGAAAACTTGGATAAAATCATGCCCAATGACCCGCTCCTTCTGGTCCCGTCGCTGGAATTGCCCTCTGTTTGGCTTTTTGGCCAGGGGACTCTCTGTTAATTTGGCAGCTGAGCCGGTTGGTGATGGTTCTGGGGATAGCGATGTGGGTGTGGATATGGTGAGGCTTGTGGGGTATAATCCTGGACGTGAGTTCTTCTTCGCAGAACAGAATAAATAAAATAGAAGATGCTAATTTTGGGTAGAAAAATTACTCGGAGCCCCAGGTCCCTACTCTAAAGATTCCGATTCTGAGGACGAGGACGAGGGTGAGGATCAGGGTCAAGATATAAATCGCAACCCTAGTCCCCCAAGCTCGGAACAAGGCTCCTCTCCAACCCAAATCTCAACACCAACACCCACCCCCTCTCCCAGCATCACAACAGACTGCATAGCACCAGACTGCGTCGCCTGCCAAGCCGAACAAGCAGGAAACACCGAGCAAGACCCTCAGCGTTGGAAATACCACCGCGCATTCATCAACAAGGAGACTGGTTACGGACTTATCGCGAGGGAGTTTATTCCAGCTGGTAGTATTATCTACGCGGATCAGTTGGTTCATCTTACGGAGAGAGAAGAGGGCAAGTATTCGACCGGGGGTGGTGATGTTGATGCGTTGTTAAAGGCAAAAGTCACCGCCATGGGATCGGATTGGAAAACCGCCCATCTAAGCATGCCCAAACCCAACGACCACAAAGAACCAGGCACAGGCCCCTACACCAGTATTTGGAAGCGCTACCACATCTCCGTCACCTGGAACGGTGTATCTGGCGGCGTTTTGGGCCTAAACCTCTCCTTCACAAACCACTCGTGTCTCCCCAACGCTTCCCTAACCCTAGTCAACAAGTACCGCTCCGACAGCGGCCGGCGCTACAAGAAACCTAGACTGGCTGGTGCAGTCGTCCGCAGCTTCGTGGATATATACAAGGGTCAGGAGATTACGATTTCGTATTTCTATGCCAAGGGCGAGGCTGAGTATCGTCGTCTCTACGCGCTGGATCTGCTAGGGTTCAGGTGTTCCTGTCGGTGTTGCTTGCATCCAAAGGCCGAGATCGAGGATGCATTGGGGACTTATTACCGTCTCGAACACGTTCTCAGCAACCCACGACTCATCACCGACGAACCAGCCCTCGCATACCAAGCCGCCTGCCGCATCACCGATAAACTAACAGACTGCGGCATCGCAGATACCCGCCTCGCGCTGGTCTGGGCGAAATGCGCTCTCATCGCAGGATACCACTCCGACATCGCGCGAATCCGCTGCTTCCTGCTTATGATCCTCAAACTCACTGAAGTCTTGCAGGGCCCGACGGGTTATCTCTTTCAACGCGCGGTTAAGTGGTTTGAGTGTATGTCTGCGATGCCAGGATTTGGGATTTCGAGTAGGGGTCTGAGTGTGATAAAACAGGCGGATGTGTTTTTGGGGCATAGGACGGAGGCACAGCCGTATTTGTTTATGATGGGGGCTGGCCCCGGGGAATATGTGCGGGTGGAGAGGTATTTGAGGGTGCCGGATGAGGAGATGGAGGAGCATGGCCATCGGTTTGAGGTGGTTCCTGATACTGTACCCGTCCCGGCTTCCAAGAAGAGGCGCAGGAAGAAGAAGGACGCGAAGGCTAAGAAGAGAAGCGAGGAATGCATCGATCCCGAAAAAGACTTTCTCTCACTCTGGCTCGGCGTGGTGAACGATTTCGTCGACCAGTACGCTGTCAAGCAGAAATATACCGCTTCAAAGAAAGGCAAATCCCCGATGCCATCTCCTGAACGAACCCAGCAGTGCAGCGATGAAACGTGTAGTGGCTGCGGCGGCGGCGGCGGCGGCGGCGGTGGACAGTTGTTGCGGATGGTTATTCAGGATGTCGGGGCGAGGAAGAAGGTGGTGTGGAAGCAGACGGAGGTGGGTGAGATGGAGGAGGTTATGAGGGAGAGTTTTAGCTAGTTCAGTTGGTTTGTTTTTGGTTTTGGTTTGCTGGGATTGGGGTCGGCTCCTAATCAACATCAATTCTCAACCTGCACGATATCCTAGGGTATCTGCACTCGCATCGCCAGCTGGTTCCCCGTCGTCTACCATACTTAAAACCCGAACCTATAAGTTCAATAGATTAATGACGCCCCTTGGAAAAAGATTGCTAGGAGCCCCACGAAACACTCCCAATAGCAGCATTCTGAATTGTGCATTACGATGAGGATCTGTCTCACGAACCACGAAATATAAAGCGTAGCAGATGTTTTTAACACAGCATTCCCATTGCCTGACCGGTTGAGATCATTCTGGAAAACCTTGCTAGTATCCTTTATATACTGGCGTAGTTGCTGTAGGCTCTGGAATAGATGTACTCCACTGCCATTTCCCCCACTGCGAGCCCAGTCAATTAGGTCGATGATATTGACATATAAGCCCCGTACAGCCTATTGTTTTCTTTGTTATTTGTCCCCACTCGTAATATGGAATAGCATTGGAGTCTTTATAGTACTGTACCTTCTTGCACTCAGAGCATGTCCTCAGTAGAGGCTCAACCCTTACAGCGCGACGGAGGGAATGCCAGGCACCAATATCATCCTCCGAACCAAACCACAGCTCGAATTCCTCGGTAAGAGCTTCCTGGTATTCATCCCAAGCTTGGGAAGATTCTTCATCGCCTCGTTCCCAGGCATAGAATCTCTGTAAACGTGCGTATGATTCAGCGGGTGGTAAGTTCGGGTCAAAATCGAAATCTGAGAAGGACAGGAAAAAGCCATTTAAGGGTGTTTTAGGCAACTGGAAATGAGTGGGTGAGTCTTGACATGCTGGTTGAAGGCTTCCTGGCTGCCAAACGAGCGGCCACACCGGTCACAGCTGTATGAACGGGCATGAGTAGGTGAGTTGACATGCTGATCGAGAGCTTCCTGGCTGCCAAATGAACGGCCACACAGGTCACAGTATAAAGTTGCATGGGCAGGCGAGTCCCTGATGTGCTGGTTGAGGGCTTCCTGGCTGTTGAAGGGCCGGCTACAGAGATTGCAAGAAGCTATTGTTTGATAGGTTCGCTTTTGAGAAACGCCCGTAACTTTTCCAATCCTAAATGAGAAACCTCAATATTCCGTATATACCAAGAGATCTTATAGGGAATCCGATATTCTAAACTTCCGATTTGTGCAAGAAATTTTTGCAATGTGGAGTGCACAAGACAGCCTCAAGGACAAATCTGAAACTGACCAGCTTTTATGGTGCTAGCATTCAACACTGAAGCCAGGTTAAACCCCGATTACCTCACATTCAGAAGAAAGCAAAAGTAGTACCCCGGTCATGCCCAATCACTACAGACAGATCGCGGGACACTTTGCATATTGGATGCAGCCATATTTAGCCCATATTGCCAAGTACCAGTCTCTTTTTCATGAAAATGTCTAGTTTGTACGTAGTTACGTACAGCCCGGGACTCCGGACAAGGAAATGTTGCAATTACAATCAATACAGCAAAGACTCTTCCAAGGTGTTCTCTTCCCTGGCCTCCACTCAATTACTCGCTTGTGGTTTCCAATGGTACATATACGACCATTACAATAAAAATACTTCTGATGTGGTTCTGCTCAACTTCACCCCATGCTCTTAGTTCAGCTTTTGTGGTCACTAAATTACCAATGTTCCTCTTGTCCTAGAAATAACAGATTACACATTACTTGTCCAAGTCACTGAGCAATTGGGAGGTTATGCTCCTGAATGGCCCAGCACCGCCCCTGATCACTCCAGATATGCACTTCCTTGCTCTAGACACGCTCCAGGCTGCTCAGGGAGCAAAAAGCAGCGTGAGGTCGAACTGAGAACGGAGAAAGAAGGTCCAATGCTTCCGCAGAAATCATGTACGTACTTGTACAGTAGGGTTGGAATTTAGTCCGAAAAAGGAAATGATTATGTCATGCCTGTTAGGTGGATTTGAGCTCATCAACTTAGTTAGCTCTATCGGTTTCCAATACAATATCCACCACCTAATTCCTCTTTTTCTCAATTTTCTCAAATACCTCAACTCTACTATCTACGCCATCAATTCTCCAAAACAAGAAGAAAACGCAGTCGAATTCCCCGGACAAAAGCACAATGGCCCACTCAAAGCGCAACACCTCCCTCCCCCATTTCACCTCGTACGAACGCTCCCTCCTGCGCAACAACTGGGGCACCCAACGCTCTCTAATCTCCCGCGACTCCTTCCTGCCCTTCGCCTCGTGCCGATTATGCTTACAACCCGCGCGCTCGCCCGTCGCGTGCGCGATTAACGGGGATTTATTCTGTCGCGAGTGCGCGATTAGTGATTTACTTGCTCAGCGGAATGAGATTAAACGCCTCGAAAAAGAGAGGGGGGAAGCGAGGAGGAGGGTTGGTGAGGAGGAGGAGAGGGTGAAAGAAGAGGCGAGGGAGAGGGAGGTTAGGGAGTTTGAGATGGTTAGTATGGGGCTTGAGGATAAAGGGAATAATAAAAAACGGAAAGTTGGGGATGAGAGGGAGGTTGAGGTTGGGGGGAAGAGGAAGAAGATGTTTGAGCTGGATGAGAAGGAGTTGGCGAGGGTGACGAGGGAGGAGGAGGAGAGGTTGAAGGAGGAGTTGAAGAGGGAGAAGGTATTTCCCATTATTCTGGTGTTATATGTTTGTGCTGACGACGAACAGTCCGAATCGAACAAATCCGCTCTACCCTCGTTTTGGGTCCCCTCGCTCACACCCGGAACCGACATTAACGAAATCATCGCCAATAAAGATATCAAGTTAACGCCCATATGCCCCGCCTCGTCAGACACGAACCGTCATGCATACTCGCTCAAAGCCCTCGTGGAGGTCCATTTCACAGAAGAAAAAGCATCAGACGGATCAGTCGCGCGGGTGTGTCCGAGTTGCAAGAAGGATTTGAGTAATGGGTTACGAGCTATGCGTATGTCTACCCCCTCTTGAAAACGCAGTCTTGGAATGCAATTGCTAACACAACGCAGTAACAAAACCATGCGGCCACATGATCTGCCAACCTTGCGTCAAGAAATTCATGACCCCCCACGACACCATCGACCCGCACGCCACAAAAGAAGAACAGGAACATACAGCCGGGTTACAAGGCCGTATACTATGCTACGTCTGCGAGGCGGATGTGACGCCCGGGGGTCCTCCGAGGGATGATAATGTGGATGCGGAGCATAACGGCAAGAAAAAGAAGAAGTCAAAGAAGGATAAGGAGGGGATATTGCCTGGTTTGGTGGAGGTTTGTTCGGAGGGGACGGGGTTTGCGGGGAGGGGAGGGAATGTTGCGACGAAGACGGGGGTTGCTTTTCAGTGCTAGGCCATAGTTGGGATATCGTAGCATATCGAATAGAATATAGAAATGTATTAATCAATGCTGCTCAATAACATGACATAAATCATCAAACAATCTCAACACCAAACAAAACCAATCATCCCATTTTATATCCATGCATGCATATAAACATCAAATCACAAAGTAAACTAAGAAGACAAATACTTAAGAACAGCCTCCTTCTCCTCAACAGGCAACATGCTAAGCACCTGCTGCACACCCTTCAAACCACCCTCCTTGTTACCAATAAGCAGCGACGCCACATCCGTCGCAACGGACTTCGTCTTCAGACTTTCAATCCTCGTCTGGATCGCCTTCTTGTTCTCCTCGTACCACGTCGCCACCTTGCGGTCGTCGTTCTCGAGTTCATCGTTCAGCATGCCCGTCCACGCGTGCAGAGTGTGCAGGTGCGAGGCGCGAGAGGGCTCTGTCTGCCCCGCAGGCGCGGGGACGTTGGCGGCGATGGCGCCGTTGCCAGTACCAGCAGGAGCAGGGGCGGCAGCGACCATACGCTTGACGATGAGCTCCTCGCTGAGACGGCGGCGCAGACGCCAGTAGAAGAAGCGACGGGCGTTCTTCCAGGTGAGCGCGCGGCGGATGGTGTTCTTGGCTTGCATGCGGCCGGCGCGGTCGTGCAGGTCGGCGAATTGCAGGGCGATC
Source organism: Aspergillus glaucus CBS 516.65 (assembly GCF_001890805.1). NCBI lineage: Eukaryota > Fungi > Ascomycota > Eurotiomycetes > Eurotiales > Aspergillaceae > Aspergillus > Aspergillus glaucus. The sequence goes on along the minus strand of NW_019170460.1, from coordinate 413,362 downwards.
TGCATGTACACGGGGAGGAGCTGCTCTTCGCGGGCGGCCATCCTGGTCTTGATCTCGGAGAGTTGCTCCTTGCTGAGGGTGGTGTCTTGCAGGGCGCGGCGGAGCTCGCCGTAGGTCGGGTCCAGGCGGGCCATGGTGTCGAGCTGCTTGTCGCGGCGGTACTTGATGTTGACGATACCCTCGGGTTCGAGGACACCGCCGCGGGACTCTTCGTCGGCGTACATTTCCATCTGATCGGGGTTGATGGAGGGGTCGATGACGACCCACGAACCACCACGGAGTTCGCCGTGGGGAGGAATGTACACGAAGATGGGCTGCTCGTACTTGACGAGTGCGTCGACGATGTATGAACCGTACTTGAGCACCTCGTTGTACATGTCGCGCTGACCACCAGAGAAACCACGCCAGTTTGCCAGGATCATGACGGGCAGCTGCTCACCGTTGTTGAAGTCACGCAGGGCCTGAGCAGTCTTGAACGCGGAGTTGGGGTACCACACTCCACCGGCTTCCTGGCTGATCAACTCCATAGAGTCGGGGTTGGCAGGGTCAGCAGGGGTGACGTTCTCGACCGAGCGGGTCTCGACAGCAATGACACCCATGGGGATACCACCGAGGCGAGCACGACCAACAACGACAGTGCGAGCCCATCCGCCAAGAGCCTCCTCGAAGGTGTCCTTGTCGAACAAACCGGGCAGGAAGCCCTCCTCATCCTCCTTACCGCCAATGAGATGGCGGACGTCGTAGGCCTGCTTCTGCGGCGGGTAGTAGGCGACATCGCGGTCCCAGTCGTCAGACCAGGGGCGGATGGGGATGGGGGCGCCCTTCTTGTCGGGGACGAAAGACATCCACTCGACGATCTTCTGCACACCGTCAAAGTCGTCGTTGGCAGTCATGTGCGAGACGCCGTTCTTGTACATGATCTGCGTGCCACCGAGCTGCAGGTTGGAAGTGTAGACCTCACGACCAAGCAGCTTGTTGATGGCGGGAGCACCAGTCAAGATGATCGGCTGGCCCTCAACCTGGACGGCTCTGTGTCCGAGACGGACAAGGTAAGCACCGATACCGACGGAACGGCAGGTGACCAGGGTGATGGTGAAGATGTCCTCGTAGGCCCGCGAGGTGGCACCGGCAATGAGACCAGAGCCCTTGAGACACTCGACACCCAGGCCATCGGTGGCACCAATGACGGTGGTGATCTTGTGGCGTTCTTCACCGTCGTCGGTGATAAGCTCCGTGATGACCTCCTGCTTCTGCTTGGCGTCGAACTGCTTCTTAACCTCAGGGGTCAAGTACAGGTACTTGAAACCAGCCGGGGGGTTGGCAGGATCGTTCCAGGCGACGCTGAAGTAGGGGATCAGCTCGTCAGCCATACCAATACGGGCACCCGAGTTGGCAGACAGGTAGAGACGCGGGATACCAAGCTTGCGGGCCAATTCGGTACACTTGTGGAAGAACTTGTCTTCCAAGGGACCGAACGAACCGATCTGGAAGGTAATGTCGTTGGCCACGATGATGAAGCGACGGCCCTTGGGGTACTCAGGAGTCCAGGCAGTGACGAGCCATCCAACCATACCGTGGGTGTTGGTACCAGGACCACGATTGATCTCGATCAGGTTGTCGGCGTCATCAAGGACAAGCTCGTTGTAGTCGATGCACTCGCCAACCGGGGGACGCTGGGAGGTCAAGCTGGGGATCTTGGCAATAGCCCGGGTCCAGCTGTTCTGGAAGGCCTGGCGGAAGAGCTCGGGGAAGTCGTACACGTACTGGGTGCCCATGAGGTGAGCCTTGTAACGCTTGGGCTGCAGCCACTCCTTGGTCGGGTAGGGAGTGGAAACGGGACGCAAGTGCATGGAGCCAAGCTTGTTGGTACCGCCGATGCTGTGGAAGATCCACTCGCCCTTCTCGGACTTCTTCTCGATGTACAGCTCGACCTGGATGATGAAACCGTAGGTGTTGGTGATGATCACACGCAGAGGGTAGGGCATGCCAGTGGTCGGGTCCGTGCAGAGGATACGGATCTCGGCGCCAGTGACACGCAGTCTCCACAGACGACGACCGAAGCGCTCCAAGAAACCAGCCAAGGCCTCCTCGACATCCTGGGGCTGCAGGTTGAACACAGGCGAGAAGTTGATGAAGATGTGGTTCAGATCGGAGTTGTTGTTGCCAATAATCTCGAGGGCATCCAAAATGTCGTTCATCAACCGGTCAGCCTCCGAAATCAGATACTCAGCCGTAGGAATGTCGTCACGCAAGCGGCCCGGACGAACGACAGCACGAACGAAGTAGCGCTTGTCAACGGCCTTGTCGTTCTCAGGGCCCTTGCCTATAGCCTCGTACACGTGGATGTTGCGGTTCTCGGTGAAAACAGGCGTGATCTTGAACTTGGACAGACGGTGCAGTTCGAGCTGGAAGGCCAGGGCAGGCTCGCTGTGACGGATACTTTCATCCTCCTCATAGCTAGGCCCACGGAAGGTGTAGTAGCCGGGGTAGACACCGTCCTTACCGCAGATCACAGTCACACGACGGATACGGCGGGAGAGAAGCTCATCCTTGAGGTCTCCCAGCAGGCTGCTGATCTGGGCGACGATCTGCTTGTCATCGAGATCCTCGACGTCGCGGACAGCGATGTTGCAGACACCGGTGAGCTCGTGCTCATGCTCGATCTTGAGCGACGGCTTGCGCTTGCCTTCGAAGTTGGCGAGAAGGGCGTCGCTGGGCTTCTTCGAACCGGCGACGGGGAAGGCCTCCAGCGCGCGGGACACGCCCTCCTCGACATCCTCGAGGTACTGGATGGGCATGATGGCACCCTTGCGGATAGGCTCATTGTTCTCATCCAGGATGTACGAGAAGTCGCTGATCGAGTTGATGCGCTTGAACGGGTGAGGAGACTCGGTAACGGGAGTGCTGGGAGTCGAAGGGTGTGTGGAGGCGACGGGGCCAATCTCAGGCTGACCGAGCTTGTCCAGAGTGAAGTCCCACGAGAGGAAGGGAGACTCGCCGCTCGAGGCATTGTACTGCATGCCCTTCAAGGTGTACGCACGGTAGGCACGGCGAACGTAGACCTCCAGCGCAGCCAGGGTAACCCAGGCATCCTGGTGAACAAAGAACCGAGGGAGGACATCGAACACGGTGTACTTGGAGTCAACAACCTCCTTGAGCACAGAAAAGTCGGGCTCCCGGTGGTCGAAGCCGGTCTCACCATACCGCGACTCCACAACGGAAGAGCGCAGGATGAGCTCCATCTGTGACAACCGCTCCTCCAGCGAGGGCATAGCGCACTGGATGAGAAGCTCACGGGCCTTGAGGGTTACCTTGGCAGCGGAGCGAGACTCGAGCTCAGTGAGCTTCTTGAGGATGGGCTTGAAGTACTTGCCAACGTTGCCCACGCCAGGCCTGTTGGGACGATACATGTCCAAGATGGCGAGGATGAGGTTGTTCTTGGAACCGATCCGGCTGTGGGAGAGAACGGTGTGCACGACACTGATGATGTCGTCCTTGTGCTCGTCTCTCAGCTTCAGAATGGCATCTTCGTCCCGAATGTTGCGCAGGGAAAACAGACTCTCGACGTCGTTGTACCGCTCGAGAAGGCTGATGAATACGTTGTACTCATGGGCCTTGAGACCCTCCATGTACTTGTTGATAACCTGCGTCAGAGGGAGGAGAGTGGTCTTGAGTATCTCTGCATCAGCGGCGTTCAGGATGTTCTCGTCAATGAACTTGGCGATGGTCTTCTGCAGTTGCTTGGCGGGGAACTCGGCCTTGCGGCCGTGGGCCTTGTCGACAACGGCCTGAAGCTGGGCGTCGAGCTTCTGGGGCATGCGGGAGTGCAGCGCAGAGGACTGGGCGTTCCATTCACCGTAGGGCAGCTCGGGGTTGCGGAGCACCTCAACCAACTCCTTCAGGGTCGAGTTCATGATGACCTGGTTGTCGAATCCCCGGAGGATGTTGTCCAGAATGCTGTAGAGGAGGAAGAACCGTTGCGGGGGCTTAGAACCAGTCACCTGAGGAGGACCAATATCGGGCAATTGTCCGGTGAAGGGCTGGGCGTGCTTGACGCGCGAGGGGTCGTCCAGAGCGAGGATGCCAAGGATGTCACCGGCCTCGAGAGTGGCACCGGGCTGCTTGATGAACTGGACGATACCGTCTTCCCGGGCGATCAGAGGCATGTACATCTTCATAACCTCAACCTCGGCGTACGACTGGCCACCCCTGACGTGCTCGCCGTTCTCGACGGAGAACTTGACAAGCTTACCGGGAGAGGGCGTGCGCAGCTGAGTAGGGTCGTTCTCCTGCTCCAGCAGACAGGTCTTGCCATCCACACTGATACGGGTGGCGGCGGCTTCCTCTTTCCAGTAAACGTTGTGGCTGCGGCCGTTCAGGAGGACGAGCAGACCACCGTCAGCCAGGGCACGCACACCAACGGAGCACTTGGAGCCGTTGATGAACAGGTGGTAGCTGTCCAAGCTGGCGCGGGTAGCGGTAAACTTGTACCGCTCGCCCTCGTAAATGTAGTCGATGGGGAAGACGGTCTTGAGGACATCCTTGGAAGGCACTTGACCCTTTTCAAGGCCTTTGCGGTACTCCTCGATGCCCTGCTCGCTCGCCTGGTGGGCCTTGGTCACGGCACCGCACAGGATGGCGACGTACCGGTCGGGACGTTCGGCGGTCAGCTTGTTAGAGATCAGCTGGTCGAGCCATCCGGTGGTGATGGTGTTGTCCTCGAAGGCAGGAGTCTCGAGCAGCTTAATCAGGTACTCGACCGTCGTCCGGAAGTCACCACGGATGCTCAACTCTTTCAGGGCAATAACCATGTGCTTCCGCGAAGCGGACCGGTTCTCACCGTAGGCGAAAATGTGGCCGAACTGACTGTCGGAGAAACTGTGGATACCACCCGCCGTACCGACGGAGAAGTAACCCCAGACGTTGGACGAACTCCGGAAGTTCAGCTCGTGCATGGTACCGCCCGACGGCTTGAAACCCTCACCAGGGTCCTCAGAAGTGATACGGCAGGCGGTGGTGTGACCCTTGGGCTGCGGGCGACGCTGGATCTGGAAGCTCTCCTCGTTGGAGAAGTCGAAGTCCATATCGGACGAGGTGTTGGGGTCGACACCGTAGAGGAGACGAATGTCACGGATGCGGTGCAGAGGGATACCCATGGCAATCTGCAGCTGAGCGGCGGGGAGGTTGACGCCAGAAACCATTTCGGTGGTGGGATGCTCGACCTGAAGACGAGGGTTCAGTTCCAAGAAGTAGAACTTGTCTTCAGCGTGCGAGTAGAGATACTCGACGGTACCAGCGGAGACGTAACCGACCAATCTACCCAGGCTCACGGCGGCGCGCTCCATGGACTGGAAGGTGGGGGGTTTGGCGATGGTAACGGGGGCTTCTTCAATAATCTTCTGGTGTCGTCGCTGGACCGAGCAATCTCTGCCAAAAAGGGAAATGTTGTTTCCGTACTGATCGGCCAAGAGTTGGACTTCCAAGTGGCGGGCATCACCAGCCAGCTTCATGATGAAGATGGGGGAACCGGGGATTTCGTTGGAAGCCGCGCTATATAAGCTGATGAATTCCTCCTCCTTCTCAACCTTACGGATACCCTTACCACCACCACCTTCGGAGGCCTTGATCATAACGGGGAAACCAATCTCCTTGGCCTTTTCGAGACCCTCTTCAGGCGAAAAGGTACACCCCTTGTTGTAAATATCGTCATCAACTGTAACAATGCCGTGTTCATCAATCCGGACAGCGTCAACACCAGTTCCAGACCACGGTATACAAGGCACACCAGCGTGTTGTGCGACGATAGTCGAAGAAATCTTATCACCCAGAGAGCGCATAGCAGAGGCGGGAGGACCAATGAAGATGATCTTCTTAGGCGAAGCAGCGAGGGATTCCGGTAACCGGGGGTTCTCAGAAGCGTGACCCCAACCGGCCCAGACGGCGTGAACGTCCATACGCTCAGCAACATCGACAATCAGCTCGACGTTGGCATAGTTGTTGTTGTTGGTACCACCCGGAACCTCGACATATTGATCTGCCATACGGATGTAGTCTGCGTTTGCGGTCAAATCTTCCGGGGTAGCCATGACTGTGAACTGAATGGCACGCTCGTTGCCAAAGGTCTCGTAGGCCCATTTCCGGACGGAGCGAATTTCTTTGACGGCGGCGATACCGTTGTTGGCAATCAGGACCTATTTTATTAGCACTCATGCTTCCCATAGACAATCCAAATGGAGACATACTGAGCTGATAACCGAGTGGCCGTCATGCTGGGCCACAAAGTCCTTGACCGAACTCGGGGAAGCGGCCTCGAGATGGTTTCCACCGATGAAATGCGAAGGGATTTCAGGCCTGGTTCCATTGGGGACGCCCATGGTGTCGTTTATCGTAGAAATAATTGCGGGTATTAAAGATTATGTGCTTCCTTCCATGCGATATATGCGTAAGACGTGGTCAAACCCGTGTTGAGCGTAGACGGGGAATATCAAGATCGGAGGATAAAGAGGATGGTGATAAGATGTACAAAGGAGGAATCGAGAGGAAGAGCCCGTCGTCACGAGGATAGAGAGAAAGGATTCGAATTGAGAGGAGAGAGTGAGATTGAGAAGGGATCCTCCTGTCAGAAAATAGTCAGTCAGCTTTGAGGCTCAATTGAAAACGGCGGAATGGAGGGCTGATAAGAGTGAGAGTGGCTTACCGTGACTTGACACCCAACAGGGAGACTGTACAATAAGATGAGGATAAATGAAGATGGAGAGGAAAGAAGATGAGAAGATGAGGAGAGTGGCAGAAGAGAGGAAAAGTGGAAGACGATGAGCTGTTCTACAAAAAGGCCGCTCCACCCAAAAATTGTCGTCCTCCACCATTGGATATGCCCCAACTGCCCGCCGCTTGTTGGGCTGCTGCCCGCCATTCCACATACCATGTACACATGAGCTACTGCATCTCTGACTTGTTTACAGTGTGCACATCATATATTCTATTCAATTCTATACTTCTCTTTACTTCTCTACTCTCTACTCTCCAGCATACTCATGATATTCTACTATGGCGAAAGAGGTACCGTAATCAATACACAAAAAATACCACTAACCCAATACGGCACCGTTGATATTCCGCTCCGCTGGATCCTCGCAACCCGCTGGGTGCCACTATGCCTTTTTCGGCTACTTGTTGAACCGGGCCAGCCGGACGTCTCCCCCAATCACATCGCCCCATTATGTTGGGCGTGTCATTTCTCACCAGTTTCTGTATGTGTTTTTTTTTTACCGGTACGATACCGTACCTGTCTGTACCAATCTGGGGTTCCTGAAGAAATAAATGGTTTGTTGTTCAGGAACGGACTCCGTATAAGACGGAGTACTCCGTGCTTAGTACGGACCAGTACGTAGTACGAACTACGGGGTCCGGAGAGCGAGGTATATTATCAGCTCTGCTAATCATCCGTATCTCGGAGATTTCCCAACCCGACGGTGTTTTTTATTAGTCTGCTTGCAGCCTTATCGTTTCCGGTGCCCTACATTCTTCTTCAGGCACCGTAGCTGGTTTGGTAGATACCTCAACCGTGGATTCATGAAGAAAACTCTTTTCCGGTAGTTATTAATTGACATGTCGGGACTTTTCTCGGGCATAATCATCGGGGAATATTCACATTGGGATACGGATTAATCTACGACGCTATATATGGCACTGACAGCGATGTCGCCTTCAGAATATTCATAAACTCACTGGGTATTATTCAACGCCAAAGACAATAAATACATCGAGTGAGAGACACGAAAGGAAATCTTCTAATCTGCTGTGACACAGCTTGGACGCCCGTGGGCACATAAATCAATGACAGAAACCAAAAATGCCGACTCCATCAATCTTCTTCCCATAATAACACTGTACAATCCGTGCTATGGTCAAGGGATATTTGCAATAATAAAAGAAACATAAACCAAACTAATCAATCATGCGGTTGGCAATCCAGACAGGTTCTCTCGGATATGGTGTATGGTGCCAATGCTTGTTCCAATGCGCACTCGGTTCTCATGCTGTTGGTGTTTTCTGAGAACAAGGGGGAATATTGCGAAAAAAGAATTAAGAAGCAAAATGTCCAATCTGAATATGTAAAAGAAAAAAGGAGAAAAAAGCGTGCCGGCCGTAAACATCGTAAAGAAATAGCGACCTCAATGATTTCCAATACGGTGGAAAAAAGGGTCGTAAGAAGGAAAATAAGTCAAAATGAAGAAAAATAAAGAAAGGATGATAAGCCAGATCAAAAAGTCTCGCCTAGATCAGCAAGGGCGGGCTTTCGTTCGGGCGGGCTCATACGGGTGCCCTCTTCAACCCCGATGCTAGTCTTGAGACTCCGTGGAGCCGGGATCCCGCTGGTAGACCGTTTCTTCCACGTTCCATTCATGGCAGTAACCGATGGCAGTCGAGTTCCGCGACACTCGCTGATCGTGGCGCGCATGGCAAAGTCCTTGGCCAGGCCTTCATCTTCATCGATGTTAGACATGCCACTGACAATCGAGGATTGGGCCGTGTGGTTGCTAAGCGACGATCGCGGTCGCCGGCCTTCCGTCATCGGATTGGTTGAATAATGCCCTAGCGGCGTCTTGGTTCGGCTCTGACGACTCTCGGGCCGTGTCGAGGAGAGCGTCACACTAGGATGTGTGCCATGGCTGACGGAGCTGCGGCTCGAGAAGCTCGTGCGGCTGCTGGGACGGCTGTCCCCGGGGGTCCGCGTGCTAAACGACGGTCGACTCTGGGTGATATAAGAGGGCACGCTGTCGCCGTCCCGGGCCGAAGAGCTGAAGCTGCTGCCACTCTGACGCTTCCGGGAGTCTCTCCGAACGGTGATGGTTGACGCAACTGGACTGTCTCCCATGGCTGATCCCATGGATGATCCCAAAGATGATCCCGCTCGGGACGATGCACGCGAAGGCGATTCCGATGGCGGGGGGAGTTTGGACTTGGCCGATTGCACCCGCTCCTCGAGTTTCTGCATCTTGCCAATCAGACCACGGATCTGACACAGAGAACCCGATTTGGCCAGTGCCCGGCCAGTGCCATTGGTAGCGGGGCTATTCAGGCTGTTAGTGCTGTTATGGAAAGAGTGGTTGGACCTAGGAACGCTCGTGCGGGACGATGCCGATAGGGTGGAGGGACGATTGCCATTGGGGAAAGCCGACGTGGCACGCGCATGAGCCAATCGTTGAGAGCTCCGCGAAGCATGCAAAGTTCGAGACGTCAGGGGTTCCCCTGCAGAAGCCTTCAGACGCGGGAAATTCGGAATTCCGTTGATGGACTTGCGCATACTGCATGACGACTCGGAAATGGGCGGTGAGGGCGGAGTGGCCGTCGCGGACGCCATGGTAAGTTTGGTCGGGGTCGTGTTAACTGAATTGAACAATGGCGACGAAATGAGGGTTGTGCCCGGGGACCGATCGAAAATCTCGGAGGTCTGTGGGGTGGACGGGCTGCGGTACAAGGGCGTAGGTCTCCTAATCCGGCGACCCGTGGTCATTTCGGTATTCCGCAGCTTCTCTTGGACGATCTCGGTCTCGATCTTCAAATCGGACAACTCGTCACGAAGACGTTGGTTTTCGATACGAAGCTGTTCGCGTTCCTGGTCGCCATTCTTGATTTCCTCCTCCAGGAGCACCCCTCGTTCGATGGCCGCGTTGTACTTGTATTCCAGATCCTCCAGGGATGACGTGGTGTTTCGGGCCTGGCGCTCGTAATCGTCGTTGGCAACCTCGATATCACGCAACTTCAAATGTAGGGTTCGGTTCGCATCTCGTAGCGTCGTAATCTCTTTTTGCAAAGTGTTCTGCGCCGAATTTCCTTCTGTCTTGGATTGCTTGCACTTGGTCTGGAAAGCGATCATGAGCATTGTCCTTTTTTTCTCTTCAGCAACTGATATCATACCTTCCATTCCTCAACTTCATATCCCAAGGCCTCCACCTTTTCCTTTAGCTTCCGCTCTCGCTTTTCCGATGCCTCAATATCCTTCTCCAGCTCCGCCTCCAGGTCCCGGCTCGAGGCCTGAAAGTCCGCCAGCTCCGACTCTAGTTGTTCATATTGTGCCTTGTAATAAGCCAGCTCATCCCCCCTAGAGCTCGTCCCGTTGGGCCGTTTAGCAGAGTCATCGGCCGATGGCATGATTCCTGTGGTCGCAAAGGTGCCCAAATTTTATAACCAGTATAATTTCGAGCGGTGTAGATTTTTTTTTGTTGTTGTTCTTTTTTTTTTTTTTGTTCTCTTTTTCTTTCACAGTTGCAAAGGCCTAATCTTGCTTTGGAGGAGGGAAGAAACTTGAGGGGGGACAGAGTGGGCAGTAACAAACGACAGTCAACGGAGGGGGGGCCGGCGGCGGGTAGCCGTGACGTCTGACTGTCCCAGATGATCACCGAGCCGAGCAGATCATTCACGAGAACTGGCGGTAATCTTAACTAGAGAGAGGGAGGGAAGGAGAAGAATATATAGTATAGGTGGTATGGAGGAGCCAAAGACCCCTCGCGGGAAGCGGTGTCGCAAGTTGGATCAGTTGAGACGTACGGAGACGGACGGGACAAGGCAAGGCGAAGACGAGGCGAGGCAAGACAGGCTAGAAAAGGACAGGCACTCAAGAATGTGCCTGAAGGGAGGACAATGAAGGGCACCTTATTTCACAAGGTCACCAAATAATATAAGGATTCTGTGCAAAAAAGATCCCTCCCAGAGGGCCAAGGAGATGAAAACGATAACAAGTAGCGTAGTAGTAGTAGTAGTGATGTGATGTGAAGGTTGATTGACTGCTGGTTGAACCACAACACGGCGTCGTCAGGGGAAGCCCGCGCTAGACTAATCTGGGTCTAGTGTGTGATGGGACTCTCCACCGCCCGGGCAGAATTGAGCCCCGTGCGTATTCCGAGGCTCTGAGTGTCTCCGGTTTGCGACGAGGTAATAGACTACTGAGAAAGTGACTGTCTTAGTGAGTGATTGTGTGAGGAAGAGGGTGTGTGCTTAAGCACGCTATACTGGGCTATACTGGTCTGGCAAGAAATTAAAACAATTCCAAGGTACGTGATATGCTATGACTATGCCATGCACAAGGCACTCGTGGGCTCAACTCCCCGTGTGGATTTCCTGCTCTGCTTCCACGCACTATTCTAGATGGCAGTCTAGATGGGTCTGTTTCTTCATTATGCCTTGATGCCCGGTGGTCAAATATATGGGATAAGGCTGGGAATCCAAAGACCACACGCTGACATGCGCGTTCAGCCCGTATTATTGCTGGGACCACAAAGTACTGCTAGTGCTTCGAGCTCAGATCATTCTACTACTATCGCCATGGCCGACCCCACCGATCTAAATCTCGACGCACCTAGCGACCTTCAGGACATTCCTGATATGCCAATGCAGCAGTTGGTCCCTCCCCCGGAAGGCACCTATCCTGACAAGTGAGTTGTCCCACTTGCCACTCTCCCGCTTACACATATTCGCCCTGGACTGTGCAAACCCCCTACATGTGTGGATGTACTCATGTGACGTCAGGGACACATTGCTGCAGGCCGTGCAAGGCCATGGAAAAGCTCATGGATACAATGTGGTCGTCAAGTCCTCGAGCACTCCAACCGAAAAGAAGCCCGGACGCACCGCCAAGGTGTGGCTACGGTGCGATCGCGGTGGACACTATCGTCCACGAAACGGTCTGACAGAAGAGACAAGAAAACGGCGCAGAACGTCGCGGTTGATGGATTGTCCATTTATGCTGGTAGCAGCTGGTACTCCTGGCATTTGGACATTGACCGTTTTGAACCCAACGCACAACCATGGCCCGATTATCGAAAAGCCCCGACAGGTGCCCCATCACAAAGTGCGAAAGGGCCAGATTGCGTCCATTCCGTACGATTGGCCACATGATGCCACTCTCACGCCGTATACGACTGCTTTGGTAGTGATTGACATGCAAAAGGACTGTATGTTATATACCTGTAACTGGAGTTGACATGAGCTAATCTCTTATCAATCAGTCTGCGCATCGGGTGGTTACATGGAGTATCAAGGATACGACATATCTGCTTCCCAAGAAATCGTCCCCAGGATCCAGCATTTATTGGATATTTTTCGCTCAGCTGGCTTCCCAATCTACCATACACGAGAAGGTAACAACGATCATCCAAACAATTTTGACAATCGCTGACTTTCCAGGCCACCGTCCTGATTTATCCACTTTATCCAGTCGAGAAACCTATCGGTCTAGGAACAACGCCTCAGGACTCGGAATCGGGTCCCCTGGCCCACTAGGCCGTCTCCTGATCCGCGGAGAAGTGGGCCATGATACGATAGACGAATTGTACCCGATCCCTGGTGAACCGGTCATCGACAAGCCGGGGAAAGGCGCCTTTTCCTACACGGACTTCGAACTCTTACTCCGAAACAAGGGAGTCAAGAACATTGTCTTAACAGGAGTCACGACCGATGTGTGTATATCGACGACCATGCGTGAAGCCAACGATCGAGGATTCGACTGCGTCGTGATGGAAGATGCCTCCGCTGCCAGTGATCCGTCCCTTCACATCAGCACCTTGGAATCAGTCAAGATGGAGGGCGGAATCTTTGGTGCAGTAGCCAAGACAGAAGATCTGTTGCACGCGGTTGAGAACTTCAAAGCCATCACTGTGAAGAAGCTGGCTCCGCAGATGACGGGTTGATCAGCAATCAGGTTACCAATGTTTGGATTGACTATACCCCTGTGTGGTCGGGCGTTTTGGATGGGATTCGTAGCGGTTTGTTTTTTTTTTTTTTTTTTTTTTTTTTTTTTTTTTTTTTGTTCACGTTGTATATCAATGGGGAGAACCTGTTTTTCTTTCCCCTTTTTGGTTGATACTTTTCTAGCGAGTTGACAATACCTCGGAGTTATATATTTTGCGATTCATTGATCTAGACTATTCAAGTCACGGGTATCATTCAATGAATCCGCATAACTACCTGGCTACGGCAGATATAAATACACATCTAACAAAAACAACCCAAACGCCATGCTATCCACAATAAAACAACCCAACCAAACCCACTCAAACAAAAGAACTATAACCACTTCCTCCCCGCAGCCGTAACCCTCGCCCTAAAAACCGGACTTTTAATCTCCAACCCCACCCGATAAAACGGACTCATAACCGTCTTGACATAATTCTCATAAACCTCATTCATAAACTGCCTCACAGCCTCCTCCGTCTGCGGCGCCGTCGGATTCGCCGCGATAGAACTACTCGACGCGCGCCCCGAGCTGCCTCCTCCCAGCGCGGATGCGGAGAACGAGGATCCTAGTAGTGATGAAGAACCAGTGTTTCCTCCTCCGGAGGATGTTGATGAGGGGAGTTGGGGGGGTTGATGGAGGAGGAGGAAGCGTGCGCCGGAGGGGGTGAGGAAGGCGGAGATGTAGGCTTGGGCTGGGGGGTAGGTGTCGATGTGTTTTAGGTACCTTTATATTAGCGTTAGCATGCCCTTCTTGTCTCTCGACGTGCCGTAGTTCAGGGACAGGGGGCGTACAGATTTCCATTCATCCACTGCGCCTCCTCAACAATATCCAAACTCGAATGGATAATGAACTGGTTCATGTACTGCGCAGTATCCGGAAATCGGAAGCGGGCGATGCCATCGCCGCCGCTTTTCGAGGTGCCAAAGGCGATGTTGAAAAGTGGGGCATCGGTAGGCGAGAGGATCGTGAAGTAGTACGACATTTTGCTGTCTGTCAATTGTTTCCGGGTGCGCGATTTGGGGAAGAGGAGTGAGTTTGTCGTTGTTGACAGTTGGAGGGATGTATCACGTGTGATAAGATAGGAATTGCTTATCTAGGACTAGTTTGGTACACGTGACGATAGCTTATCGAGAGTCGATGTCACGAATGCTCGGATTGAACTCAATCACTATCATTCATCTGCTCGCATTCAATTGACAGCAATAATACAGCAATGCCACCAAACCTCTCCTACGGCCTCAACCTTCCCAACAAAAACACCAAAAAACCAGCCCCCCTCGGCCAAAAACGCAAGAAAACCATCTTCGACTCCGACTCCGACGACGACCAAAAAGGCGATGGAGAAGTCGAGATATCAACCATCGGAGGGGTAGGTGATGAGCCAGCGCCTTCGAAACCACAACCACCTAAAAAAGAACCATCCGAACCACCCTCAAAACGTAAACCATTCTTCACAACGACCGCGACAAGCGGCAAAAAGACAGGGCCGAAGCCACTCAGCAAAAACTCCATATTCGCCGACGGCGATGACGATGAGGGAACAGAAGAGCGACAAGAAGCGAATACAACCGGTGGCGGACTCTCAGTACCAAAGTCCCAAGCAGACCCTAGTAAAAACTACACGAACCTATCCGCCCTACACAGCAGCAAGAAACATGCGCAGGAAGCACAAGAGCTCGATCCCTCAATTTACTCCTACGATGCTGTATATGATAGTCTACATACGAAGCCAGAACAGGATAAGAAATCGGCAGAGAAGGGCAATGAAGTACCCAAGTACATGACAAACCTCCTGCGCAGCGCCGAGATCCGGAAACGCGACCAGCTCCGCGCGCGGGATAGGTTGCTCGCGCGCGAACGTGAAGCCGAGGGCGAAGAGTTCGCAGACAAAGAGAAATTCGTTACGGCAGCGTACAAGGCGCAACAGGAGGAGATGCGGCGGGTGGAAGCCGAAGAAGCAGAGCGAGAAAAACAGGAAGAAGAGAGACGCAAGACGAGCGGGAACGTGGGCATGGTTGGATTTTACCGGGACATTCTCTCACGCGACGAACAACGACACGAGCAAGTCCTCAAAGCAACCGAAGAAGCCGCCCAACGCATCAAAACCGGCGAACCCGAAACAGCAGAAACACCCGAAGGCAAAGCAGACGAAGACGAAGAAAAAACCTCCGCCCGCCGTGCCGCAGACCTCAACGCCAAGGGCGCCCACGTCGCTGTCAACGACGAAGGCCAAGTCGTCGACAAGCGCCAGCTGCTCTCCGCCGGTCTCAACGTCGCTCCCAAGCCCAAGGCCGCGCCTTCTGCTGCTGCTGCGCCTGCGTCTCGTGGGCCTGGTGGGCCTGGCAAGCGCTTCGATGGCGCGCGCGGAGTGCGCAATGACCAGCGTGCTCGGACGACGGAGATGATTGCTGCGCAGTTAGAGGAGCGTGCGAAGCAGGAAGCTGAGGCGGAGGAAGCGAAACAGAAGGAGGTTGCGGAGCGGAATAAGAGTCGGAAGTCAGATAAGGATGTGTCCAGTGCTAAGGAGCGGTATTTGGCGAGAAAGAGGGAGAGAGAGGCGCAAGGTGGAAAATGATTGTTTACTTTTTGTCATTTTGCATAGGTTGGCGTTGGAGTGTATATAGATGACTACTGTACAATATATTCGTTTACTTTGATATATACCGTGAAAAGCTTGATGATGATGTCTTCCATTTTATAGAGCATTTTCCAGTCTAAGACTATGCATGCTCTACTACCGTGAAAAGCTTCTCCAACACAATGAGTCCAATTGTAGTATCCTATTGTCAAGACTAATGCATTCTATTTATAAACAAACTAGCCAAACCGAAGCAATCGAAAAAAAAAAAAAAAAAAACCAAATAATCGTAACTCGTGCAATGCGTAATGAAAGATATCCAGGTTATTGAACTGTTCCCATAAGAAGCCCAACAATGCATTATTGTCAAGATAAGTATGCCGTTTATACGAGTCGTATGCAATGTTATTATCATGCCGTCAGAGCAAAACTCAACCCCATCAACCCCATGCCCGCAATGGCGAATCCAATTCCCAAGTTCCGATTATGCGTCAAGGACAAGCCCTCACTGAACAACTGCAGTGCCACTGAGGTCATGATACCGGCTGTCGCGGCGAACATGCCCCCGTACACGCCCCAGGATGGACCGGACGCCTCAGACCCATGACCACCGCTGGCTTTCTGCGAGCCCCAGATCCAGAGAGCGGCCAGACCAGCACCGGCAGGTTGGCTAACACCACCCAGCAAGCTAGACCAGAACATGGCCTTCCAGCGCGAGTTGAGAGCTAGGTAGAGGGGAAGGGCCATGGCGAAACCCTCGCTGATGTTGTGAATGAATAGCGCGAGGAAGACAGTCATACCAAGAGTAGGACTGGCGTGATTCGTGGCATAGGTAATAAAGCCCTCAGGGAGTTTGTGCAGGGCGATGGCCACTGAAGTTTGGAGACCGATGGCGAGGAAGGCATTCTGGGGGACGTGGTGGTGATGCTGTGGCGAATGCTGATGATCTTCATGATCTTCTTCTTCTTCTTCTTCTTCTTCTCCTTGTTGGTGTTGGTCGTGGACGTCGTCAGAGGGTGCATTATTAGGCGATTTACAGTGATGTTCAAGAAATTCACTATGCGAGGAAGAGCTGCTCCCATCCAAGTAACCAATCCGCTGAGCACCTTCGGAGAAAGCGCGGGGATGACCCCGGGGCCATCTGGCTGGGACCTGGAGGGTGCCACTCTCTTCATCATCACCCGGCCATGTGGGTTCTTCAAACCGAGTCATACTCCGGTGGTGTCTCAGGTGTTGCGCATTCTCGTCTGGCAGATTCGTTGGCTTCGCAATGAGGGTCTTGGTACATTCGCCACCACAAGTCTGAGAGAATCCGTAGCAAGGACCATTTTCATCGCACAAGGGTTTCACCCCACCGACGAGCATACTGAGCTGCCGAGTCAAACGCATCCGGAGGGGTTCCTTCTTGTGTAGGTTCCTTGGCACAGCCTGCCCAGCCTGAAGGACAGCGGGTGTGGATTTGAACGAACGGGGCTCTATCCGTTTAAGCAGTGGCGTGCGCTCCGTACTTCCATCGATGTCCAGGTTTTCACTCTCGCCCCGCACAGGTTCTTCAGCTTGGCCGCGTTCCGGGTCATGCTCAGGCTCATGGGTATGGGCACAATCGACGACATGCGAGGGTATATAACGGTGAATAAGACCGGAGAGGAGACGAATAACGATAACACCAGCGAGAAATAAACCGATCAGGGCGTACGCTGAAGCTCGAGGGGACCAGCCCGCCTTGGTCAGGTAACGTTTCGAGGTGGGCAGCATGCTGTAGAGGGAGGTGAAGAGCTGAGAGGTCAGCACCACTCACTAATCCCATTTGTCTCATAAACATACCATGACACCCGCACTGAGACACAACGAAGCCGAAAGGAAGCCATTGTTGGTGACGATCTGAAAGTCCTTGCGGTGGGAGAAGCGGCGGAAAACGAGGTCGGCGCAGACAACGGCGGAACCCAGAATACAGGCTGTTGTATATCAGTATACCGAGTGAACATATAATAGACGGTTAAGCTTACCCACGCCAGACACGGCGCTCATAACCCAGCCACGAAGGTCATTGCTAGCGGCCATAACGAGATCGTTGTAGGAGGAAGGCAAGTGATGTCAGGAAAAAAGTTGGCCACTATAAAAACGGCGATTACAAAGATGATGCAGAATAAACAGAATGAAGAAATATGTATAAAATCAACCCCGACTCGACACCTCCTCAACACAACAGAGAGAAAATAACTCGAGGAAGGAGCGAGGAGCTAAAAAGAAAGAGCATTGCGACTGGCGCTGTCCACAAGGTCCGCATTTGTTGCATTCAAATGTACACAGCGGTATGTATATATATAGATGCTGTATTATTATTATATGCATATAATGAAGATCATATGGAGAGAGAGAGTACATAGTAGAAAAGATATAAAATAAGGTATTAGTGTACCATACAAGTTGGACTGACGTTATGTCTGCATAGTCCCTCCATACAAATATAGTGGTGTACCGATGTCCCAACCCATCTCGACTTGTATGCACGATTATATTAAACCATCCTGGTCATTCACTATACCTCTTCCAGAATATACAAAAACCCATGTACTCCGTACTATGTAAAAAAAAATAAAAAATCACATGTCTGTCGCGGTCCCGTGACCGCCCACTTTGGCTTCACCATTGCCCCGTTGGGCGATTTGTTTCCTTTCCCCCTCTTCCCTATCCAGGCACCACCATCATGTCCAAGGCCACCTTCGCTGCAATCGCAGCAGCCAGTGCTGCTACCGGTGCCGGAATTACCGCCGTCTTCTACAACCAAAGCCCCCGTCCCCAACAACAACAGCAGCAGCAGCAGCAAACCACCACCACCAAACCCTTCCCCAGACCCGGAGCCACCCCTGGAGCCCCCGTCGACCCAGCCGGCATCCTCCAATATGGCTTCCCCGGCCCAATCTCCGACACCATCAACGCAGTGCCCCTGCACGGCGCCTACGACCGCCGCACGCGCAATCCCGCCTGGGTAGCCGAACACATCACCCCGCAGTCCCTCGCGCTGAACAACGCAGACCGCAAACACAGCGCCTTCGCCGAGGACCAGTCCATCCCCGCGCCCTTCCGCGCCCGTCTAGCAGACTACTTCCGCTCCGGCTATGACCGCGGCCACCAGGTGCCCGCCGCGGACGCGAAGTGGTCGCAGGCTGCTATGGACGGGACGTTCGGGCTGTCGAATATGTGTCCGCAGGTCGGGGAGGGGTTTAATCGGGACTACTGGGCGCATTTTGAGGGGTTTTGTCGTGAGTTGGCGAAGAAGTACCCTTCTGTGAGGATTGTGACGGGGCCGTTGTATCTCCCGCATAAGGATGCGGATGGGAAGTGGAGGGTGAATTATGAGGTTATTGGGAATCCGCCGAATGTTGCTGTGCCGACGCACTTTTACAAGGTTATTTATGGGGAGGATGGGACGAATAGTCCGTCTAGCAAGGTTGCGCTGGGGGCGTTTGTGTTGCCTAATGCGCGGATTCCGAATGATAGGCGGTTGGCGGATTTCGAGGTTCCTCTTGAGATTGTTGAGCGAGCGAGTGGTCTTGAGTTTGCGTCCAAGTTGGAGGCGAACCGTCGCAAGAGTCTGTGCCAGGAGGTCAGGTGTGAGGCTGTTGTGCGCGAATTCAACAATTCCTCTAAGAGGAAGTAAGCATTTGTACCATTGACATTTACATTTCGGTTTCTTCTGTCTATTTCATCGATCTGGCGTTTTCTGGTCTCGCCGTCGTGCATATAGAATGATTAATGCATACCATGATTCATACCAGTACAGATTGTATACTCGTCAAGTCCAATCAAGTTCCATATTAATAGGTAAAAATATTCAGTATAACAGACATGCACCAGGGGTATTTATTCCTTTCCCATCCCACTCATTCATCAGTCATGAAACAAAGCGCAACAAAAAAAAAAAAAAAAAAAAAAAAAAAAAACCCCCCAAAACTCCATATATCAAGCTCCCAAGATATCTTCCCCAAAAAAACAATAGCATCATCGCTGATAGATCAGATATAAATGGCAAGATGCAAAATAAAAACAAATAAGGAAACAATGGAAGAGTGAAATGTAGACTAGGGAAGCCGAGATAGTCAGGCTAACTGTCTCTCCAATCCTCTCGGCGGCGTCAGAATAGGCGGCATCCCGCGATACGCCGCCGACGGCGAGGGCGAGGGCGAAGCCCTCAACCCTCGGCTCGCCCGACTTGTAGGCACAGGCCCAAAATCCGAATTATCGATCCCGATATTCAATCTCCCAATGTCAACGGGTAACTGTTCAGGGATCCGTAATCGTGCACGGTGTCCCGCATCAGGAGATTCGGGAAACGCAGACTGCGACATGGCAAAGGCGACAGATTCATCAGAGCTACCCGGTAGAGTAATGAAAGTGGCATTGAGGGTACGCGCAATGTCCTCGAGGATGACTTCCATGGGGGCGATGTATGCTGTGTGGCATTTTTCGGACCACGCGAGGACGTGGCCGCAGATACGGCCGGTGGACTTTTCGAATACCCATGCTCCTGAGTCGCCGGGGACTAGATGGACGCGGGCCTATTTAGCCTATGTTCACTTTGTTTCCTTTTTAATAAGTTTGAAGTAGGGCAGTGGCTTACCTCCAAAGTTCCCGTCGACACAGAAGCTGGTTGAGAAAGATTGTCTTCCATGTAACTTGACGAGTGTCATAGCTCTAGAAATCTGGCCGGTTTGGAGGCCGCTTGTTCGTCCACAGCAGTGGACTTTGAGACCTCCAAGGTCTTCCATCCTCGCCACGTCGTTCAGGTATATCGCTTCGCCCTGGACAGGACCTTGTTCACCACGTCGTTGTCTGTGATGGGGTGCGTATCTCGATCTGGCACTTTTGTCGAAGACGATATTCCGAGCATCGGTTCGGCTGTCATTGATCTTGATCAACGCCCAATCGATTTCATGCTTGATCCCTTTATGTGTCCAGCGTCTGACACCAGAGGATGCATGGACGTATCCGAGAGCATGTGAGGCAAGGTGTTCATCATCTCGGTCTTCAGGGGATGGAAAGAAAGCTTCGTTCACATCATCGATCGCCGGTTGGGTCACGAACTGTCGTGGCTCCTCCCCCGGCTCGATGCCAGCCGTATCACCAACCGAAGCCGCATCTTCATCTTCGTACGGATCCTCTTCGTCCGAGGAATAGCTCTCTGAAAGCAAATAATCATCGAAACTTCCTTCCAAATCCTCCGATAACGAAAAGTCGTCTTCATCGTCTGAGATCTGGAATTCAAGATCGATGGGCGGGTCCTGGTCGCACCAACTGTACATCAAATCAGAATTTGCATTTGAATGCATCGGATTGCCGGCCCAATTCCCAGATGATCTGAGCGGAGCGTCAGCAACCTCGCTCTGGGGTTCTTCCTCATCGTCCTCGCCATCACTGGGTGCCTCCAGCATGTGATGAACTGTCATACCATATGGCATGCCATCCACCATAATGGCACCGCCATAAGACACTGGAGGCAAGTGTTCTTCATTTCGAAACGCACCTATAGACGCACCGCAGAGGGGTCTCTCTTGGTAGCATGGGTTCAAATCCTGTTGCGTGAAAGCTGGCGCTTCTTCCCTGCCTGGTCGGGTGGTTTTTGCAGGCCTGCGGCGCTTCTTTCTCGGAACCTTCGAGCGCTGGATGTCTCCGCGCAGCACGATCAAGTCCCAAGCGTCGTCGTTGAGTACAAAGTACTTCTTCAAAGCAGCCCGAACCTGTTTGGCGCTAGCACAAGTCACGCAAATGGTTGTCTTGGCGTCTTCTGCTGTCTCGCCTGCCATCATGAGCGTGACACCGCAAGATTCCGCGGAGTCTTTCAGGATCTTCTCCAGAAGCTTTCGCAGTCGAGGCAACATCTGGAAGTTCCATTGGTTGAGGTGCTGCTGGGGGATGTCGATGTTCGTGAGCTTCTTGAAGGTCCTCTTCTTTGTGCTCGAGTCCTCCAAGCCCATCTTCTCCCTCAACTTCTTCACTTCCGACATCGAAATCCCAGAACGCGGCTCTCGGGGTGGTCTGGGTGGCAACGCTGGCGCTTTTTCGGAAGCTTTTTTGATGGGGGCTTTCTTAGCGGTTGTTTCTGACTCCGGAACAAGGGCGAGTGGCAGGCAATCATCCAACTCCTCGGCAGCTGGGGCAGAGAAGATATCTATACCGCAACAGGACCATATTATCTTGCACGCAGTATAGAGGAAGTTCATTGAGAACGAAAAAGTTCCGTCTGGTGCTGACAGGTCCAAAACCGGGTAGTGGTAGACCTGAGGAACTCGGATGTTCAGATCATCGAATGGCTGTGTGGAGAGATGGAAGTTAGGTGCATCGAGACACAGCTGGACCACATGAAGATAGGCGCTGCCGCACTTGGGGCCCAGCTTCTGCAGATAAACGTTCTCGATCCTCTGCTTAAACATGGAGTTGGTGTATTTCATCTTCCAGAGTCTGCTGATAGGCGTCCATAGACCAATCTCCATCAAGACAAGACCCAAGGAGTAGAGATCATAAGCCCAACCAGCCTCGTCATCCATTAATCTTCGGTCATCTGGGTGGCGGTAAATGCTGGTTGAGAGCGTTTCTGGCGAGGGGCCATTACCAGAGAAATGGGAAAAGGATGTCAAATAAGGACGTCGGAGATTCTCTGTAAGACCAACCTCGTCATTCCTCGAGCTAGTTAACCCTGGAAGGATGAGAACATTGCTGCTGTTGATGTTTCCGTGTACGATGTTTTGACTTCGAAGATGGAGGACTGTCATCAGAAGGTCGTATGCCAGGCGAAAACGGGTTTCGAGGTTAGGCACCTGATAGTCATCGCCAGCTTGAAGGAGAGAAACCAGGGGTTTCGGTTTTAATTCGTCCAGTAGATCGGCAGGGTTGCGGAGAAAAGGAAAATAGTCGACTGGCATCTGGTAGATGAAAGCGTACCGGGAATTGGGCATGTCGATATAGTATCCAAGGAACCTCAACAAACCCAGGTGTGAGACTCGAGCATTTTGAACCAGCTGATCCAATGTACTATGCACCCTCTCTAGCCGTTGAGCTCCTGGGTTAGGGGCGGCATTCTGCGCCTCCACCATCATCGGAGCATATTCCACCAAAACAGAGACCGTAGAGTCTTTGGTTCCGGCCAAGAAAGGTGATGCCGATGTCCTCATACGACCAACTGCGCGGGAATTGGTCGAGGCAGTCACTCTCTCCTCGTATGGAGGGGGGTTGTTGTCATGGGAGGTACCGGAGAGTTGTAAAGCGGATCGGTCGATAAAGAAGGGGTTTGAGGGCACAAGCTTAGAAGAAACGTGTTTCTCGCCGGCTTCAAGATAAGCCCTAGTATAAAAAGGATCGTCTCCTTTGGTGGTAGGGCTGGGTCGTGTGCGCGATTTCATGGCGGATTGACTACTCGACATGTTGCGTCGTGAACGAGACAGATCATAGAGCGTATCGATACAGCCCGTCAAATCACTCAGGAGAGTCCTCGAGCGCTGAATATCCTCGTCCGTCCAATGTGTCTTGGTGGGCAAACTGTTCAAACTATCCTTCGACGGCGGATTCGCACGACTGCCTTTGGGCGGCAAATCCGACACACCATGCTGCAACCGTTCGGCCTCATTGAGCAATTCCTGAATCGACGACATAACACTAGCCACGACATCGCTAATACCGGCCTGCGTTAACGACTCGTCGATATCGTTCGGTTGGGCGGCACTAGCGTCGCTCCAATCCAAGCCCCATGCCAGTAATCGATCACGCTGCTCTCGAAAACTCCGATGAAGTGCCACAAGTTCCGGATCGTCGACCGCTTTCGATGCCGTGGTGACACTCTCGCACGAGGTCTTGGTATCCGTATACATCTTGGTGAGACGGCGTTGGAGGTATGACCCCCCATGGTGAAGAACGGACATCCTTGCGGTTGCGGGGGGATGTCCGGGGATATTCGAATCGGGGAAAACAGACAAGATGGATGCGATGCGCAAATTCGTCGTTTCAGACAAGCGAGCTCGTCATGGTGTAAATCTCATTCACACATTTTCTGCGGTAGAATTCGAATGCAAGAGCGATATGGGCGAGAAAGGGAGAAAAGAGAGACGAGGCAGAAGAATAATGTAAGAGAAGCGAAGAAGTGACGGAGGCTGCCACTAGCCCCGATTCGGATGATCTGCTGCTGTTAAGAATAGTGGGCAGAATTCTGTTGCCTAACCAATCAGAGCCCGCGAATGGGCACAGCCGCCCGTGCCAAGCCGCTAGCGTGCGTGTTCTTGGCGCATCACGAGGCAGGCAGCCGCAAAAAATAAAATGCATTGTGATTGGACGGGGCATTATGCAGGTGGCTGACTGAACTGTGTCTGTGCATTATTCTGTAGGGCAGAGGACGTGCCACTGTCTAGGCAAGGCTTGTTACGAGGTCATTGTATTGAGCTGGAGGTTTGAAGCATTCATGAGTTGTACCTTAGTAACACTAACAAGACATGGATGCATATGCGCATATGCACGATGCAAAGATTTAGGGATTTTTTCCTGTTGCCTGTTTCTCACATACTCCGTACTCGGGACTATGTAGCCTTGAAAATCATACTATTTTCATTAATTTAAATTTAATCTACAATGAAGAAAAACAAACGCTATCGTAGCAAGAAGCCGAAGAATGGAGAATCATACACAATGCAGATGATAAATCACCGGCTGGCCACACTATTCTGACTCTTTTTGTCGCGGAAGTTATGCAGCCGCTCCCCGATCAAATACACATCATCTCTGACGTTGGTCCGCCAGGTTTCAATCTGTCGACGCACCCAAATCGCTAACCATACCATGACACCCAGAAGCAGAACGTTGGGGTACGCATAACGGTAGACCTTGGTCTGCACGCCGAGCGAAGATGCAAATACGGTCGAGTTTAGTACAAATCCGAACACGAGCGGGATGGCCACGGCGATAGCACCTGCAAGGACAATCGGGAGCAACAATGCCCGTGTTGCCAGACGCACATTGGGGTTAAACCATCTGTCCTCCTCCGGGAAAATGTTCCTGAGCGCGATGGCCGGACGAGACCTCCGGTTCCACAGCGTGATCTTGATCGCCATCTGGACATACAAAACTCCCAGAGTCCAGTCCTGGACGAAGTGGATGACCGGCGCCTGGGTACCACCAAAATAAGTGTGGAGCGGAATCATCATGTAGAGCTCCAGAATCAGAGCAGCCAATGACGGAAGAACAACCGAAAAGGCGGTAACGATGTACGCAACACGCAGACCAGAAATTGTTGCGTTAAAGAATCCGAGACACGCCTGGCGAGGGGAGCGCAAGTACGGATGCAGAAAACTCTTCACCGCTGCAAAGGCCGTTCGACAATACACCACAGCATAGGCAGCACTGCCAACAACGCAGATCCCGGCGGAGAAGGCATAGATGTCGTTCAATGGAGCATGCTTGGGGAAGTACGACGACAAAATCTTGCGGCCAGTAACGAGTGGAAGAACGGTGATGCCTACACCTGTGATAGCCGCGAAGACCCATAACGAGAAGATGAAAGCTGCAATGCGAATTTTGAAAAATGGTGGGACGTAGACTTTGGTGAACGATTCACTGTTCCAGCCATGTAGCCCGGTATCGGTATCCGGAGCACCGTCCAGTCGCTTGTTATCTTCCGTAACATCCAAGAACACCCGACTGCCTTTGGGAATGCGGACCTGGTCAGACGCTGGAGCTCGCACAAATCGGCCATTGCGGACGAAGTATGCATTGAGACCATCCTTTTCAACGCGCTTTCGCTGTTCTTCACTAACCACTGGATGTGTAATATCACCCTTCTTCCCCGACAGGACATCCCACCAAGTTCGTCGTACATGGTGGCCCTCCTCATCAGGCTGTCTCTCACCAAAGAAGAAGTTCGTCAATCGCAACAAACGCGCGCATTTATGGAACCACCAACCATAGAGATCGTTGAGTCCATCTCCAGGTTTGATCTCTCTGAGGGCAAACGGCATGATGACGTTGTAGAAGAGTAGATCGGCAGGGAATTCAAGAACAGGGATAGTTGCGGCCCAGTGAACTGGGAAGATTTCATCGAAGGCATAATACAAGCCCCAGACAACACCACCAAGGCAAACAATGACCAAGGCTCCGTAGACCATTGCGCTAAACGCGATTTTACGCAGCTGAGTGGTTATGTTACGTTCCAAAACGTCTCGCACTGGGTGGAACGTCGGATCATCGGGGTCGCGGATGAAATCTGTTGTATGTTAGCCATCAACCAATCTATCACAGCCATATGAACCTGAGGTAAAAGAGAAAACTTACAAAGAACACCACTCCTCATGATCTTTCTGCACATTGAGACGAAAAGGGCAAAATGGAACATATAGCATGTACCAATAAACCAATGCACAAAAAGAGAAGTGAGAGGCGTTGTGTTAGTGAATTCAATCCGCGAAGCAATAGTGGCGTTTTCGAACAGAGGCATAAGGGCAAGATCAAGTAGTGACCCGCAATACAGTGGAAAGACAATCATCTCAATTCCAATGATGAGGATGACCTTCATTACCCCGCCAGCTTGATGAAGAACATCGGCGACAAGCCCTTCCATCCGTTGTCCGCGATTGACCCCCGAAAGGAAACCAGTGATACGAAGGTATAGAAGACTGAGAGCCGATGCAAGCACATATCCCATAATGATTGCAATTACCCGGTCCCCCGAGCCCCAAACGGCGAGTGAATAATAATCACCAGGTTGGCCGAATGTGGCTGTCTTCGTCAAGCCCGCATTGACCCATTTTGTGCTTCCTAGTGAAAGGAACGGGTGGCGAACAAAGTTGTGAAGCTGTCCTCGCGTCTGCGCTATGATATTGCTGACATCTATCGCCTTGAAGTCGATCCATGACAGGCCCCGTAAGTCGAGTGTAATAAGTCGGAGCGGAAGATCATGCAATATGAATTTGCAAACGACAAACAGTGCCCGAAACAGACCGACAATGCGAGCTTCGTGGATCTTCAATGCTTGGTGAGAGAGGACGGAAAACATAGGAACATCTGATTCATGAAAGACAAAGAATGCATTGACCACTTTCCTTAATCGACTACCGCTGGCGTCGATTAGAGACAATGATGCGCTGGTCACGGTCTTAGTCCGAGGAACCCAATCTCCCAATGGCACGATGGAGCCAAAAGGACTAAGTACGACCTTGCAGATGATGCTAATCGCATATATGACATAGCCCAAGCTTCCGATGAGGGTGTCCAGTGTGACGTCCGCAACGACGGAAACAGCCGTCATGGGGACACCAAAGAGGAGTTCTATAGGGTTGGCTAGAAGAACCAGCGCAATTTTGCCCCATAAGTAAGGAAGCCAAATTCCAAGAGCCACTGTGAAAGAGATTAATAGTGCACTGAACACACCATTCTGCAAAAGGCCGAAAATAGGTCCCTGCATGCCGATAAGCTCCAGGATCCCTTCCAGATCATCCGCTTCATCGATCGCTTCAACGTCGTTGGCATCAACAGGCTCGCCTGCAGCATCGACAACGTCCTGATCAATATCATCGGCGAAACGTTGATTGTTTTGTACTGGTAGAAACGGCTCTTCAAGTGCAGGATCTTCAACGATATGTTCGTCATCTTGTTGAGGGCGCTCCTGGGCCTGGACTTCAGGCGTAATATCAGCCCAGAACCAATCCAAAACCCTCTCGGCAAGGGGTCGAGGGATACGAGCAGGAGAATCGGCGGTGTGTGAGGGCTCATGGTGGGTCTCGGATGGCCCAGCACCCACACTGTCCATGTTGTTGGGGGCTGGTGTGTTGGCAGCACTATGTTCCTGGCCAGCAAAAGTTCCATCGTTTGAAGCTGCTGTCACACTCGACTCTGCAACTGGCCCGTTTTCAGGATTTGTCGAAACGTCTGAGGATTGCCTCTGAAAATCGAAGGTAAACGCATGATCTGATGAGCCCGCATCGGATTCCCCTCCAAAGCGTGGAGGTGCGATATCTCGGGTGGGGCCAATATCAGCCAACGGCTCAGGTTGAGGGTGAATCGTAGAGGTCGCGTGCGCCGATTCTGCGAATGCAGGCAACCCGTCC
Organism: Aspergillus glaucus CBS 516.65; assembly: GCF_001890805.1. NCBI lineage: Eukaryota > Fungi > Ascomycota > Eurotiomycetes > Eurotiales > Aspergillaceae > Aspergillus > Aspergillus glaucus. The sequence continues at coordinate 385,968 of NW_019170460.1, read as the reverse complement.
CTATCCGTCTCAATATTGTTCATCACAGAGTCCATCGTAGCACCGGCGTCGGTATTGGCGGGGTCACTATTAGAAGATCGTTTTTGCTGGAGTCTCGTCATCAGGGTGACAAGCCAGTCCAGCTCCTCCTCACGGCCTTCTTGCTCAATGATCCTTAGGATATGATCTGGATTACCATCGCCACGCATCCAGAGATCTCTGAATGTAGGCCATAGCTGATTACGCGCCGGGGCTTGCTCCGTTGGCTGGTGATACCCTGTTCCGTGATCTGCGCTGCTAGGACGCATAAAATCGGCAGAAGTGTTCAATCCTTCCGCTGTCATATTCTGAAAGTTGAACGGGCTTTCTCTAAAAGCATCCTCTTGGGCCGATGGAAGCTCTTCCTCTCCATGGTCCGAAACATGCTCAGCAGGGTCTTCAGCATCATCATTATCGAATTCATCTTGATGCAAATTAGGTTGGGGCTGCAACTCCAGCTGAGCGCCCTCCTGGTTAGGAGGATTATTCGCGATCAATTGAACAGCAGCTTCACGTTCCCCGTCGGCGATATTCGCCATTGGCTGTTGTTGAACGACCCATTCTCGAATCAGAAAAACCAGGATGAAGGCAAGAACAACCAATAGAGTGATCAGCTGGCCTTCCAGAGTATCGATAATGATATTGTTAATTGTCGGAGAACGTGTCAAAGAATTCAGAAACTTCACATCAGAGAGCCATGAGGGTTGTCGTAGTTTGGGAGAACCTGTTGTCACGTTTGCGTTTCCTGGCGCAGTACTGGACGAGGTAGCAGGAAGAAATAGGGTTGAGAGCCCTTTTTTGATAAAAGCTAGCATCAACGGCTCCCCGGTTGAATAGCTAAACATTGAAGATGCCGGTGACTCCACTGGTGGCACATCGGTCACTGTCGACTGCACCGCAGTTGAAACTGCCGAACTAGTAGCAGCCACGACAGCCTCGGTTAGAGTAGTGTGATCTGCGACAAGCCCAGCCTGGGTCGTGTTTTGTTGTAAAGTATTCCCGCCTGGCCAACGGCCATCTGCAAGCCAGAAAAGCGCTCTCCAGATAGCTCTCATAGACCATGGCAGCCATCCAAGCCAAACAAACGCAACAAGAACGAACCGCAGCCATGTCACAACCGTTCGAAGGATATGGAGCGACAATTGTTTGAAAAATAAGGGAGCCGGGAGGTCTTGTGGCATTTTTGGATCATAGAGCTTAGTGAACCGGAAGGGCGTTTTACACAGTTCACAGTACTTTTTCTGCGAGTGAGACAGCCATTCCACCAAGCAAGACTGATGAACGAATTTGATACTCCCGCTACACCTGCAGGGATAAAACAACTGGTCATCTTCCAAGCCCTCCCCACGGCAGATTCGACATGTATCCGGTTCTTCGAAGCCCTTTTCTTTCCCGTCGGCATTGACATTCGTAGCGTACGCAGGATCATTCATCAGATCTGGGAAGGACCCAGAGCCCGCATACCCGCGGGGCTCATTCTCCGGGTAGTCCATATTGGTAACGTCGCTATCGACAATCCGACCTGGCTCCATTAAGAGCGGCTAAACATATTATCGGACGAGTACAAGCGTAGATTTCGAATGGGATTATCGTGGTACGAAAATCGAAGCGGAACGTGCTGTAGTATAATTCGAGAATGACGAAAGTCTTCAAACGAGATTCATGTCTCAGCAGCTCACGGCAGGTTAATAATCTCCATGCAAAAAAAAAAACAGAAACCGAGCAAGTCAAAGACGTCCCTAGCGACAGGCAATGTTTCTGGCCTGTGAAAACGTCTTTGACGCTGACAATTTCTTGTAAGTTGTCGTTGCAACTGAGGACGGAGTCGTTCGCCGCAATCCTGCTGAGTCATCAGATAAGTCCAAGCACGTGAGTATGTAAGTACAATACCATAATTACACAATCAGTGGCGCTGCAGAAGCTTCTCTGACGGTAATGAATGGTAACACAGTACTTGCGCCACCGCTTGGGCGATGACCTCACTGATCGGAGCTGAAAATCAACGCCTCGATCAGATTAGGGAAAGTGAGATTCTTGCCTTTCTTGATATTTACTACGTTGCCCAGTTCTTTTTATTGTTTGTGCTTGACCTGTTGAGCTAGCTGACTCCGTCCTCGCGTCGCGACTCGGTGCCATTTAAAAGCCCTTACGCCAAGACACGCAGCTTGCCGTTCAGCTCCTGTTATCGCGGCCGAAAATAATAACCTTGGGATCCAGCCTGTGAACTCTTCATTCCTCCTTAATCGCTTTCCAATGACCCTTTAAAGGTTTTTGATAGTCCCTCGGTCCCTGTATTTGGACGTCCCCAGGTGCAAGAGCGCGATTTTTCAGGATCACGATAGGTGTCTCGTCTCCAAGGACATAGCCAACCATGGCCATGTCGGAGAACGGCCATGCCTCGGATGGCGTGAATAAGACAAATGGACGCAATGAACCCAGAAAAAAGTCTAGGTCGAGTTTTCGATGGCTGTTTGGGGTCGTGGTGCGGTATGTTTACGTTCCGCGTCGTTGGAGGGAGACTTGGAAATTATGTGAGGAATCCCAACTGACTGTTCTTTTGGCTTTTTTGCAGATTGTTCATTTGGTATGCATTGCTCACACCGTTCTTCCGTTGCCCGTCCCAATTATCGGACTTGAATGAATCGTCGCCGCGTGTGTGCAAGCCGTATCTTGTGGTCCGCTCCCATATCGAACCTCATGTTCTTCTGTACTACAATCTTTACGCCGCACCTTACGTGGATTATGGCCGTCCCTACGTTACATTGTTCAATGATCAGGTCTATTCCCCGGCTGCGACATTCGCTCAGCAGGGCTATGATAAATATGGGGCCCCCGCATGGGACCAAGCCCAGGCTTACGGCCAAGAACATTGGGAGGCGCAGGTTGCTCCGCGCTTGCAGTATGCCCAGGACAGTATCAGCGGAGCTTACAAGTCGGAGGTAGACCCGTATGTTCAACGCGCCGTGCTGGCTGCGTCGCCCTACTACGAGAAAGCCAGCACTGTAGCCATCTCGGCGTATGGGGACTACATCGCGCCGCTTTATACGCAGTCCCGTCCGATTATTGGCAAAACCTATGCTTCTGGGCAAGAGGTTCTCACGACGACTGTGATACCGCACGTTCAGAATTCGTGGTCGACCGTGGTTTACTTCGTCAACAGCGCGTTGTGGCCCAAGGTCACTGGCCTTTACTGGGAGAACGTCGAGCCTCAGCTAGTCAAAATTGGTCAAAGATTGGCAAGCTATAGAGAGGGGAAAATACTTCGAGCATCCGTAGACGATGTCGACATGTAAGTACCGGTACCAGGGAGAGCGAAAGAGCAATTGGCTGACCTGTAATCAGTACCTCTGAGGAAGCAGCTTACACCACCTCTGCTTCAGCAGACACGAGCGTTACTTCTAGTGCCGCATCGACTTCTACCACAGAAACCCCAGCACAGACTCCGTTGTCTCCTACGGAACAGATCGCACAAGCCCGTGAGAAGGTTGCATCGGACCTTCAAGTATGGCAGGAGAAGTTCTCTGTTGCGGCCGAAAGGGGTGCTGAAGAACTAAAGGACCACGTGGAGGACATAGTCGGAAGTCATATTGCAAGCGGGGCTAAGAGCCATGGCGAAAGTCTTACAGTTGCCCTTGATACGGTTGTTGCGGATGAACTGGCTACGGTCAAGTCACGTATCAACAGTCTAGCCGAGTCGCTCCCCTATGAACACCTCCCCGAGGATGAACATAAGGCGAATGATGAACTTTTGAAAGAGATCAGACGTGCCGCAATTGACATCCGTGAGCGTGCTCAGGCCATAAGAGAGTGGCACCGTTCATTTGACGAAGAACTGGTGTTCCATGTTTCGATTGCAATCAATTCCACACTAGATATCCTAGACAATGTCCGTGACTTGGGCTTGCAGGAAATCGGGATGCGATGGGCGTGGATGGACGGTGTTACCTACAAAGATTGGGCCAAATACCGTTCTCTCAAAGCGCAGTTCGATGACTGGAGGAGCGACGTTAGCCGAGTTGCATTGGAACATCCAAAGCTCGAGGAAGCCACAAACATGGCGAACGGACTGTTGAATCACGGAATGGAGATTGCTGAAACTACTGCGAAAGAACTAGCCCGTCTCAAGGATGTTGGAAAATGGAAAATTGCAGCTCGAGAGTCGAGTGGCAACTTTGACACCCGGTCTGTGTCCCCGCCTACTCTACCCAAGCCTGGGGAGACATCTGACTCGCCTGCGGACGAGGAAGGCTCTGACGCTTCTTCGGAATCTCAAGAAACTCACGATGCTACAGACCCCGCTCCATCCCCTGAGAGCGTCAATGTAGACGCTGGCGAGTACGAACTTGGGGATGATGAGCAGATTTTAGCAATGGGCCAAGACTCCTATGTTGATGATGAATTGCCAGCTGACCAGGATGAGTCTCTGCACACGGAATCGAACCCGGCTCGATCAAACTCAGGCTGGGGGGTAGCTGCAGCTGAAGTCCCGGAGCGATCGCCCATGCAGCATGACATCCCTGACGATGATAGCCAGGAACGGTTCACCGACCACCCTCTTGATTACATCTCTTCCGTGGGCTCGTCCAGGTTGAGCGAAGGATTGAGTAAGGCTTCCGAACAGCTGGCACAAGTTCAGGCGAAAGTGCCTCCAAAGGATACTCCAGGTCAAAATCCGATTATCCTTGACGCACAGCGCCGTTACTATGAAGCCGTTGGACTCGCACACGATCATTATTCTGCCTTTGTCTCCACGGCTTCCGACGCAGTTTATGGCTCTCCGGCACCTACGTCAACTCCTGGAACTTTCCACGGGCTCATTGAGGACGCGAGATCCGGCTACAGCCAAGCATCCTCCTTGGCCTCTGCAAGCCTGGCTGCCGTGGTATCTTCCGCTAGCTCTGCCGTCAGCCCCACAGATTCAGGTAAAGCACAAGATATAATCGACGATGCATCTTCGCGGTATAACGCGGCAATCTCTGCTGCCTCGGCTTCCCTATCCTTCGCTTCGGCTTCGGGCAGTTCCGCCATATACGGAACACCAACCGGCGAAGTTGAGGCACTGGCTAGTAAAGCATCAGAGAATTGGGAGGGTCTTGTGTCGAAAGCCAGCGAGCAGGTCTATGGCACTGAAGCGCCTTATACGCAGCAAGTGCTGGAGCACATCACTCCTAAGTACCAAGCTGTGGAGGAGTTAGTCTCTGAACTACTTGTTGGCAAGGAGCCGGACTTCACGGACAAAGTTATTGACAGATTGCACTCTATCTATGAGACGCCATACTCAGCTTTCGCGTTGTCGTCAGCATCCAGCTATGCCAGCGATGCCTACGAGTCAGCCGCTACGAACCTTCCTTCGGTTGAAGATATTCTGGGAACCGCCAATAGGCAATTTGACAATGCAGTTGAGGCTGCCAGTGTTCAAATTTACGGAACTCCCAAGGGTACCGTGGAGCAAGCCACCTCCGCAGCTGGCAGCGCGTATGCATCCGCATCAAACCAGGTTAGCGGTATGGTTTATGGCCAAGAGCCGGGCTACTTTGATGTCGCCCGCGGCGCAATTAACGAGGCATATATTTCTGCCGGTTCAGCCATCAGCAACGCCGTCTACGCTTCCCCAACACCCAGTTCGCCTGTCGAAGCTGCATATGATTCTGTCACATCTGCTGCCGAGGCGCAGCAAGAGGCCCTTGAAAGCGCCACCAATAAGCTTGGGATCGCTGTTGAAAGCGCCCGGGCTCAGCTTGTGGGCCTTGCTTCCAGTGCTAGCAGCTTGGGCTCCGAAGCAGTTGAGACTGCCGCATCCCAAGCGGAAGCCTTTACCGAGAGCGTGAAGAGTTCCCCGTCCGTTAAGGATGAACTATAAAAAAATCCCCCCTCCCCGAAACTTTCATTATCCTTCTTTACCTTTGCTTTTCTATTTGATTCTAATGCACGTGCCTTGCAAATCGCTTTCATCTGAACTTTTCATGACCTTGTTCCCAGAATGCTATAATTCGGAGGCTTATGCTCGTTTTCCAAGCATTATTCCCCATATAGTTTGATATGACTGAATGCCCTGTGTACTTTGAATCTTGATCCTTTATCGTGTTTCTAGTTTGTGAACCGTGTATCATGTTAAGGAATATTTACATCCTACAAAGATCATATTCTATTACCCAGAGCACGAATGCATCGAATACAACATAGCTGTAACTCCATTAAGCCTATTTCAGCATTATGAATCCACAAATCTGGCGCACCGCAGCACTTTCACCAAGTTCACCGATACTGCATTTTCTGTCCACCCCTCTTCTCCAACTTCTTCTGCCTCTTACTCTCCCCACCGGCTACTGCCGGTTCCTCCGATCCACCACCACCCATCCCAGCAAACCCGCTCTTCATCCCCGTGAACGTAGTATACGCCAACCACACCGAATACAAAGGCACGACAATCCACAACCACCACGCGCGGTCATTAAATAAACACACGGAAGCCATACACCCCCAGGTCCAGTAGACAACATCCCACATGTACTCCGTCAGGCCCGTGGCGCCCAGATCCTCCCCGGGAGTACGCATGTTACCATCGTCGGTGTAGCGCGGTCGACCAAGGCGTTCTAAGTAGAATTCGATGACGAGTGTCGGGCCTGCGAGGAGGAAGTAGGGTTTCAGGGAGCGTGGGCGGTTGAAGGTGAAATGGAGGACGAGGTAGATGGTGTGGAGGGCGAGGGCGATGAGGTGGGTTCGGGTTAGGGTAGAGGCGTTTCGGGCAGCGAGGGATTTGGCGGCTTTCTGGAGGGTTGTTAGTGACTGAAATCTAGTGAAGAGAAGCTTGTGAGGAATGCTGAATGTACGTACCTGAGCCATCTTGGGTTACTCTTTCGGGGAGAGTTAATCGTCCGGTTGTCACGTGTCTATGTTTTTTTTTCGAATGCAGCTCCAGACGAGCTCCAGTATAGGATTGACAGGAGACACCAATAACACAATTAAACCAATCGGGCCGATAAGTGCAACTGGATTCTTAGATCTAAGAAACCACGTCTGTGATATCGGGACTTACCGCCTTTCCCTTTGGGAATACTGCCGGCTACCTATCCGGGGCTAGCCGATACCAGGATGGATGTATAGCCCTCAAAATCCCCGACATTATAGCAATAAAAACACTCGTTGCCACACCAATAACAATGACCCTCGACGTTATACTCGAGAGGGAATTGCATACAAGAACAGGAACAATAATGAGTATTATGACAAAAAGGCCCAAGATTGCTCGTGCGAGGTGAGTCTGCACCGATGCTGAAGGGATGTATACGTTTGGATCACTCGATTTGCTGGTATATCGATTCTATAGATCAAAGTAAGTCTCAATCGTTGAGTATTGTTTTTCCGTGGCAAAGGGTTCTTATTACCTTATAGTAGTCACTATTCAAATATATCAAAGCATCTTCTACCCAATTTTCCAAAGATGACAGTGTTCCATCTTCTGGTGGCGAAATAGTAAGCAGATCATCGTCGTGATCTAGAAACTTGGTTTCGAGCCTGGCTATAAAGGCGTTTCCAGCAATCCAGTTTCGAATACTATTGACATGGCGGGGCTTTGCTGCATCGAAATGGTGAATTTCGGATGTTTTCTTTATTGTATCGTCTGTATCATTTGCCCAAGGTCAATCAAGGATTATAGAAACCGTGGATATATCAAACACACCATAGCCAGACAATGCAGCCTTTATTTCCGAAAGAGCAGCCTGACGCTCAGTATTTCGGTCGCGACGACTACTCCCAAGAAAGATGGGCGACTCTTCCTCTCGATCAAGGGCTTCTAGCCTTTCTTCCAGGACGGATAACCTATCTTGTTTTAGGAGTATGATTCGCGAGCGGAGATATGAGAATCGACGATAGATTTGGAAGGAGGGGTCCGCTCCAAGGAGAGCTGAGAAGCGCGGGTAGCCTGATGGAAATGATTCAACTGCAAAAAGCAATTAGTGAGATTACTGAGTCGGGCACCTCAGGATGATGAGAGAATGGTTCGTACTCTTGGGCTGTACTAAATGTGTTTGGCTTTCTATATCGCTGGTGGATGTGTTGGCTTTTGTGACGAAGAGGTTCTTTAGAGTGCCCATAGTCCTGTGATATGATATTTCACAAGTAGCTACTAAGGAGGCACTCAATTCAAGTTATATACAAGTATGTTGAGATTGTGTTGTCAGCAACGACTTCATTGCGACGCAGGTAATGGGCGCAAGGCTGGTTTACGCTTTACCCCGCCAATCATTGACGTGTTGAGATGAGGTAGTCTTTAAATCGGTGTCATCCTCGTCCATCGGAGGGAAATTTGTCAAATGAGCCTCACTATCAACCCTACAAGACAAACACAGCCAGACCTACCCGAGATGGACTCGTCAGATGAGTACGAATAGGGTAACTAGATTCGAGGTCTAACAACGATACTAATTCTATAATTCTAAAATCTAGAGACAGCCCTCAGTTTTCCTTCTGCAATGATGATGGCCGTGCAGTTGTCAAGTCTTACCCTGAGGTACGTGTCTCCGCTAGGAAATCTGACCAAGCTTGCAGCAAAGCCAGTATACCGTGTATGACAAAGTATTCTTGAAAGTCCGTCGTGGAGGAACAGAGGCCTATGAGGGTCCCTATCTGATCGAATCGGTGCCTTTTCCGAAGAAATATACGCTTTCCTCTGAAAACGGGAAATCTATTGGGGACAAGATAACTGTCACGGAGGACCAGTTGAGACCAGCCAGTGGATGAATTATAGCTATGGCTTTATTCGTCTGCTGTGTTATATTCAGTGACTATAGTGAAATTCCTTGTTGTCCAGTTTGCCTCGCCATCACCTCTCATGGATCGAAAAGAGCGTCCCAATTGGGAAAGTAGATGAGACAGGGCCTGATCGTGTCCACGATTGTAACTGTGAGGTTGACTAGCAGTCGAAGTAATGCCCGGTAGTAAGAGCGGAGCAAATGAGGTTGGCTGGTCTGGGATGAAGACTTTCATAAAGTCCTCACACTTCTGTAGGCCTTTTTCTCTAGCCCACGATGGAACAACCATCGCGAACTCGATTGTGTCTTCCCCATCGTGAAAACCACCTCTCGGGGGAATGACAATATATCAAGCAGCGTGATTTGAAAAGAACCATACCTCTGGAACGGCTAAAATACCGGGAAGTCGAAGAAAGGTCTAGCTCTCTGCTAGCTTCAAGTTCCTATAGAGTGTATTCCACTGAATTTCTTGTGCTGCTTCTTGAATGGATGTGGAGGGCCGCCGCAAGACCAGTTCTGGACGAATTGGGAATAATGGGGACCCCCGAAGGAGATGATTGACCCCATATTTGGTGGATCCCAACTGGTGGAATGACACACCTGCCCATTCATGCTGCGGGAATCCAGGGTAGAGGGACCTATGAAACAGTCGTCGACCGGGTGATATCGTCGTACACAACGTCGGTCAATTCACTTGTTCACAATCGTCGACAAATCATGCAAAATGCCTCCAGTGTGAAGGAACCACAGCACGCATTCCTCATTGCGATGATTGAAACGCCTCATCAAACGTCATTGCCATTTGCTACTGAGGAAGTCACCGTTATCAAGCCCTTTTTGCAGGGAACAGATCTGGTGGCAGCAGAGGGGATTGAACAGACAGACGATGTTTTGAGAGATCTTTCGAGCTGTCAAATAATCCACTTTGCAGGTCATGGAATGTCACATCCTTCAGATCCTGCCAGCAGCTGTTTGCTGACGAAAGACTGGGAGAAAAACCCGTTGACAGTGGAAAAGCTCCGTAAAGAACGTCTTCAACGGAGTCTCCATTTCACAATTAAACCAATCGTGCCGAGTACAGCAATCTTTAGATCTAAGAAACCACGTGTTGGTGACAGTACATATGTATGTACATACCACTGTAGATGGTTGCCCACCACAACGCCGCACTGCCTGCGCCACCACTAGCCACGCTTGCGCCTCACAAACACTTGCACCCTCGATTTTATCCTCATCGCACGACGTCGCCTTCTGCAGTGCCCCCCCGCCTCGTGTTCTCCAGTGTTCGTCCGTGTTTACGAAAAGGGAAAGAGGAGGACTTTCGGAACGAATAAACAAAAATCCCAGTGTCCGTCTCGATATGCGTGCTTGTTTCTGCTAACCGCCTACTTGAGCCTCAAAAGGGCGTGTCTCGTGCTTCCGTCGCCCCAGACGTCATTCATCCAAACCGTCAACGACGCGACCTTGGATTGGATTCACCCGCGACATATTGCTTTTTTGGGTCTGGACCTAAAGGGCTTGAAACAGGAGGAATACCATCAGAAACAGAATTGCGACGTCTTTGTCTTGCGCGCTGGTGTGGTTCCCTTTTCTACGCGGTACACACCAAAATTGCATCGTTGCTTCCTTACTCTCCATCGCATGGACACAAACCTCCCCGAAATCGATATTTTATCCCATGTCTATACCGTGTTATAACGACTCATTCTGAGTACCGCGATTTCGTCGACCTTCCCTTCGCTGCGAACCGCGTCGTCGATCCTTTATTCTCCGTTTACCTATTCCTAGCCCTTACCCCCCGACGTTATCCCGCCTACCATGTCACCGTCAACATCCCATACAGCAAGCCAATTGAGGCAACTTATTTACTACCAACTCGATAACAACCTCGTTCATAACGCGCTGTTCCTTGCCGGTCGTTTACACGCATACGAACCCCGCTCTTCAGAATCCGTATACCTTCTCGCCCTCTGTCATCTACACAACGGCCAAGTCAAGGCAGCATGTGACTACAGCCGGAACGTTGGGTCGAGAGGAACGCATATCGGTTGTTCATATGTGCATGCCCAGGCATGTTTAGATCTGGGGAAGTATCTGGATGGTGTTACGGCTCTGGAACGAAGCAAAGGGTTATGGGATTCCAGGAATAACTGGAGTAAGCATTGTGGTCCTTTGATGGAATATGATATTGCTTTAGATCTGGTCTGACGTCTTCCAGATAAACACAGTGAAACGCGGAGACAACACCTACCCGATGCGGCAGCCATACTCTGCTTGTTAGGAAAGTTGTGGCACGCCCACAAAGACCTGAACAGAGCTGTCGATTGCTATACGGAGTCGCTCAAACTAAACCCCTTCATGTGGGATGCGTTCCTGGGCCTGTGCGAAACAGGTAAGGCGCTGAGTGTTCGCAATCTACCATCCTGCCACAGTTTGCTAACTTACCGCAAGGTGTTAACATACGCGTTCCCAACATCTACCGGCTGACACCTGAGTTGATTGCCATGGTATCATCAGTTCAACAAGAAGACGCAGACCCCCCTACAGATAGGATACCCTCTGGCCCACTCCAATCACAATCAAATGCGAATTCCAACCTTGATCCCTTGACCACCTCCACTCCTCGCAATGATATGGGCCCTCCCTATGGTATCTCGGCCTTATGGGAGAAGTTCAATGGGGCGCAGGCAACTCCCGTGTATGAAGGGATAGAAACACCCGGAACTCAGGGCAGTGAATCTGACGATGTCCGTGTACCGGCCGCACCAGAGTCTTCGATGGAGCCCCCATTAGCACCTGCAAGGAAGAACAGGACAGTACATACCTCGGGAACAGATCATGGGATGGACCCACCGCCTAAGATGAGACCAACAGGAATCCGGCCCAGGACCAGGACGAGACCTGAGCAAGAGGACTCTACTGCGAGTCAGACCGACAAAGAATCAGTGGCTGCATCTAGGATCGGTGATCGCAAGCGAACAGTGTCTGGCCAGGTAGCCCACCCTTCCGTTTCACAACCGACAGAGCCAGGGGCACCCCAACGGCGCAGTGTTCGATTATTCAACCAAATTAAGCCAACTACTAGCAAGCTGTCCAGTACAAGCCTGGGCATGAAGGATAGCAGAGATCTCAAAAGGGTTAAAGCTACTGGGACGAAGGGGCGTACTATAACCAACCCGACCCGCGTTGTAAGCGGCAGCCGAAGGGCTATGAATGACAGCCATGAGGGCGACACCAGGGATACTCGAGCTGTGTCACAACCCTTGAATCAACAAGCTCCTCCCAAGAATCCCGCTACCGAAAAGTCGAAAGAAATTGAGGCCCTGGGGTGGCTGTTGGAACTCTTCTCCAAGTTGGCTACTGGTTACTTCGCGCTGAATCGCTATCACTGTCCAGATTCCATTCAGATCCTTAATTCTCTTACGCAAGCTCAACGCGAGACACCATGGGTTCTCTCTCAATTAGGACGGGCCTACTATGAGCAGGCGATGTATTCCGAGGCTGAAAAGTACTTTTTCCGCGTGAAATCCATGGCCCCATCACGGTTGGAGGATATGGAAATTTACTCGACTGTTCTCTGGCATCTGAAAAATGATGTCGAACTAGCTTACTTGGCTCACGAACTGATGGAAGTTGATCGCCTCTCTCCTCAAGCATGGTGTGCAGTTGGCAATTCCTTCTCCCATCAGCGTGATCACGATCAGGCTATCAAGTGTTTCAAACGAGCAACGCAATTAGATCCCATGTTTGCCTATGCCTTTACTCTACAGGGTCACGAGTTTGTTGCCAATGAGGAATACGACAATGCACTGGATGCGTACCGGCATGGAATCAGCGCTGATAGCCGGCACTACAACGCTTGGTACGGCCTGGGTACTGTGTATGACAAGATGGGTAAACTCGAATTTGCAGAACAACATTTCCGCAATGCCGCTAGCATCAACCCCACGAATGCGGTGCTTATTTGCTGTATTGGTCTTGTTCAGGAGAAGATGAACAACCCCAGAGGGGCAGTGCTCCAGTACAACCGTGCCTGCACATTAGCACCACACTCTGTGCTTGCTCGATTCCGCAAAGCTCGCGTATTGATGAAACTCCAGGATCTCAAGCATGCCCTGGCAGAGTTGAAGATCCTCAAGGACATGGCGCCGGATGAGGCCAATGTGCACTACCTCCTGGGCAAACTTTACAAGATGCTGCATGATAAGGCACATGCGATCAAGCACTTTACTACTGCTTTGAACCTGGATCCTAAGGTAAGATCACACCCAAGATGATACATTCCGGTTTGGTGCTAACTTCTAAACTTCAGGCCGCACAATACATCAAGGACGCCATGGAATCGCTAGAGGACGAAGACGACGAGGACATGAGTTGATCTTTTTATCTACTCTCTAGCGTGCTACTTGCTTCCTACCTTTCTTTCTATCTGATTTCGGGTCCTCACTTTGATTTGTTGACGAGTGTCGGTTTGGCGTTTTGTGAATACCAATTTGTTTTGGCGCTATCATCAGCATTAAACGGGCGTTTACCAGGCTGGTTGGGTAAAGAGAGCATTCTACCTGCATCAGGCTTCTTCTTCGGAACTGTTTTGAAGTCCTTGTTTTTCTTGTATATTAGCATTGATTCATGCTCTGTCGCTTGTGGCTTAACGAGATGAGCTGCTGCATGAGAGACGAAGAACTTGTGGGCGACGGGCTGATGGGCATAGAGCCTGTTGTGCCCGGCCCTGAATAAGTAATTCTTACTATCATTATGCATATTGTTATTAGATACTATACGAGTATATCAAGTCAGTACCCTATGCTCTGTTGTTCTGTAGTAGCCGTAAATGGAAAGCGGTGAATCGGCCCAACAAAACGGCCCGCCGAAAAGAGCGACAATGACGATCTTCGTCGACTTCAATTCTGTCCCTCATTGTGCTATCCTTACTGTTCCTTCTCTTCTTATGGCATTTTCTATTATTATAATTCATAAATTACAGAATTCGTCCCGCTTCTCGGTCTGGCTGTCAGTATAAACGTCACTGACCTCTCCATTACTCTTCGGTAGTAAGGATCTATTCCCGCCAATAGTATCGGGTTGGATTGGTTGACATTGAAATCCACTTAGTATAGCCTCAACACCTCCGCATCCGAGAACCGGACACCGAAAGAAAATCCTCGCCAAACCGGACCATGTCCGTTCTTTCCTATATCGCCTCGGGGATCAGCTCGTTCGTCGTCCTGACGGCATCCCTCTTCGCTCTGGGCACTAAAGTCCCCCGGGCCGCATTCGTCGCCCGGTGCCTGGCAGCTTACGGCTCGCTCCTACTGTGCGCATGCTATGGCGTAGTCGCCTCAATAGTCCTGCGACTGGTAGGCTACGGCCGCGTCTCCCAATGGGCCACAGCACGCAGCTTCAAATGGGTGATGCGGTTAACGACCGGCGTGCGATTCGACATTATTGAAGGCGCCGAGCACCTCTCCACCCGACCAGCTGTATTCATCGGAAACCACCAGTCCGAACTCGACGTGCTCCTGCTGGGCGCCATGTTCCCGCCATACTGCAGCGTCACTGCCAAGAAGTCGCTGGCTAAGATTCCGATCTTGGGGTGGTTTATGGCGTTGTCGCGGACTGTGTTCATTGACCGGGCGAATAAGGAGACGGCTCTTAAGGCGTTTGATAGTGCGGCGGAGGAGATGCGGGATCACCGCCAGAGCGTTTTTATCTTCCCTGAGGGGACGAGGAGTTATTCGGACAAGCCGGAGTTGTTGCCGTTTAAGAAGGGCGCGTTCCATCTTGCGGTTAAGGCTGGTGTGCCGATTGTTCCTGTTGTTGCGGAGAATTACTCGCATGTTTTGTCACCTAAGAATTTGCGGTTCAATTCTGGCGATATTAAGGTTAAGGGTAAGTTTACTTTCTTCTGTTCTTGGTGTGAATATGCTGACAATGTCTAGTCCTGCCTCCGATTAGCACTGCTGGTTTGACTTCCGCAGATGTCGATCAATTGACCAAGTCGACCCAAGAGTCGATGCTCAAGACCCTCCTCGGTATGTCCGAGAAGGAGGGAGAGAGGGCTGAGGCCTCCCGTGTCAACGGCAAGTCCACCGCTGTTGAAATATAATTATCACATCACAAGTGGCTATCCTCGTCTGTCAACCGTTGCAGGGACTATCCGTGATCCCCGCGGAACGGACGAGAGACGCCTCAAATATTCCACCCGTATTTACGACGATCAACTGAGCATATGCCCGAAATGAGACCGAAATGAGAATCCGCCAGGAGCATTCGCATGGCATAGAAAATGAAGAAAACCCTCGGGGAGCAGAAAATAAAAGACAAGGGAGTTGGAGAGTTGGAAAATGTATCTTTTTCTTGTTTTACACCGGCTGCTGTCACTTAGCATGATACCTTTTGTTTATTCATAGTTTTCTTGAGACTGAGGGATGAAATGGCATTTCTGTTTGATTTGAGAGACTCGTGTTCCATTGCATAGCCTATGTATCATTGTTAAATGACTCCCCGGCTTTACTATTCTATGCACATTTGCCAGCCTTGCTAGTTCAGAGCTTATTAAGATGTCTCATTCTGAGCCCCGTCCTAAATAGGGCTCATTGATATGATGCCATAATGGTACTTTGGTACTGATCGACAGGTACGATCTGATATCTGATAACCCTATCGTCCTTCGGCTCCCCAGCATGGACGTATCATTCAGGCGCACTACGGCGAGTCCGGGAAGCTCCATGTGCAGATGACGAAGTTTTTTGATTTTACGACGAAGAATGAGGATAATATTGACATTTTTTTTTTTTTTTTTTAAATCCTTTATCATAAGTAAACCGCGTGTGGGCCTGGAGTTGGAATTTCCTGGTGAGTATGGATCGCAGTAATAGCAGCGATTCGGACGAGGGAAAGCAGAGTCTGCTTTATCATACGGGGAGAATGTAATGAAAGGGCGAGGATTGGTCTCTGAGAGGTCCAAGGTTGAAAATATATGAGAATGCCGAATATTCTTGTACATAGCAGAAATAGTGCCGTAGAAAACCACCCTATTGCTTTAAACAATGACACAACCCTGTCGCACATGCAGTGATATCCTTGTCAATGTCAACCTTCTCCAACGACTCCCACGGATCAATACTTTCCACACCGTCCAACGCACGACTCCCAGCTCCAATCCCCGCGCCTCTGACAGCCGTCGCAATGAGATACTCCCTCCCAAACGCCACAATCTCAACCCGCACATCCTCCACCAGCTTCCCATGCAGCCATGTCCTAACCCCTGTGTACGGCCGACTCCATTGCCCCGTCACATCGGACGCCTCCGGAACAATAACATCTGTGAACTCCAACTCCCTGAGCCAGGGAGCCAGGAGTGCCTCTCCTGTCATCTTTATATATGCTTCTTTCAGAGCCCAGTATGCATAGAACATCCATAGTCCGTACTGGACCTCTGCGGCGTTCCTTTGCAGCCCAGGTGGTAATGTTGGTCCGCGCGCATTCTTCATCGTCTTCAGTTCGCGTGCGGAGAAGACCTCGGCAAAAATGTCAACGAATTCAGCCAGTGCTTCATGTGTTGTGGGAGGGTTGGACGCTCTGCTCCCACGCTTTTCATCTGCGCAAGTGATGTCGATTCCGACTTGTGGTACGGACGGTAAAGGAGCTCCAGATGGAACGGGCTGTGTGAACACCGCATCAGGCGACGAATCCGATGGCGAATAGATAGTCCCCGCAAGCGCGACAAGAGACGCCTGGTGACTAACATTGAATTCGACATTGGGAATGGCCTGGTGGGAGGATTTAGTAGGGACGAAACAGGGCCGACGATGCGGTGCTGGTGTCCGGCTTATGTGGATTTCCTGCCATGGAATGCGACAGATTTGATGAATGAAGAGGTATTTGAGTAGATAGGATGCCAGGGACATGTGTCTGTCCGGTAGTTGGTAGTATTTCTTGACTGTTTCTTGGTCCAGTGGTTGGAGGGTTTGGAGGAGTGGGAGGGTAGAGGTACTTGATGTCAATGGTCGAGTATCGATGTACCACCGGACGAGGCATGGTCTGTCATTTTGTTGTTTGAGTGTCATCGTCGTGCTCGTAGAGAGATGTCAGATGCGATGGATGGTGCTGATGCGAAAGGTTTTGTATGTCCACGGAAATAGTCAATTATCACTATTGCATATTGCGCTTGGTTATAAGAACCGTATGAGCTCCAGATATCAGCCTATGTACACAGGAATGGCCGTAACCCGTAACGCATGTCATCAAGAGAAGCAGTTGCTGACAGCGATTGTTTTGTTGTACAGCGATCTCTTATCAGTGAGGGGCAACACGTGCCGATAATATCGGCCCGACATTTCTCCGCCGCTATATAAACGACGGCGCGGAGTGGCTAAACCACCTGAATTGACTCAGAGAAGGTATACCATGACCGGAATCATCGTTGGGGTTCTTGCTTTGCAAGGCGCATTTGTCGAACATGTTTACTTGCTGAAAAAGGCTGCTGCTGGGTTCTCCTCGGGCTCGCAATGGGAATTCATCGAGGTGCGGACCCCGCAAGAGTTAGAGAGATGCGATGCGCTCATCTTGCCCGGAGGCGAGAGCACGACGATGTCGCTTGTCGCGGAGCGGTCTAACATACTGGAGCCGCTGAGGGAATTTGTCAAGTATGCGCTCCTCCCCTTTGACTTGCCTTGTCGGATTCCCTTTGGTGGACATTATATTGACCATTGCCTTTGTTAGGGTCCATCGCAAGCTTACATGGGGTACCTGCGCCGGCCTGATTTTACTCTCCGAGTCTGCGAACCGAACGAAGAAAGGAGGTCAGGAACTCATCGGTGGCCTGGATGTCCGGGTGAACAGGAACCACTTCGGCCGCCAAACGGAGAGCTTTCAAGCGCCACTGGATCTGCCATTCCTGGAGTCGGAGCAGGCTTCATTCCCTGCTGTTTTTATCCGCGCACCGGTCGTCGAGAAGATCATGTACAACCAGGAGGATGCTCAAACTGGGGAAGAGACCGTTGTGGCGCCGTCGAAACCGGCGGCGGCTGAGACAATAGCACGCGAGGTGGAAGTATTGGCGAGCCTTCCTGGAAGGGCTGCCAGACTGGCCAACGAAGGCAAAGAAGTCAATGCGGACAAGGACACCGGAGATATTGTTGCAGTCCGACAGGGTAACGTTTTTGGAACGAGCTTCCACCCCGAATTGACCGACGACGCAAGGATACATGCGTGGTGGTTGCGCCAAGTAGAGGAGTCCATGAAGAACAAAGCATAGAGTTTCTGGGGTCATATGTGAAATTCATCCATCTGTACAGTATTCGCATGGCCTGGGGTATTCAATGGACATTTTCTTGTTTGTCTTTCTTTCATTTGTCTTTCGATAATAGAAATTGCCCTTATACAAACTCCGTATATGCGCCAATAGATCCAATTCCAAGCCAAGATTACTTACCCTTTCCATATTCTTCCTCCTCCCGTCTGCGCTGGTCGTCAGCGTAGGCTCGACCGTAACCACCACGACCAGGATCAAATTCTTCACGATATTCATCCCGAACCTGGCCACCAGACTTGCCGCGACTATGTTTGTCAGCACAAAAGACCCTCTTATTCCATATGCCAGTCCAGAGAAGTGCCATTCAACATACCCATACTGTCGTCCTTCCTCGAAACCAGGATCCAAATCCGTCCGGATAATTCGCTCATCGAGTTTCGTGCCACCGACATATTTTAAGCAGTCAAGGGCGTCCTGGTGCGTGTAGTATTCGACGAAGCAGAAGCCACATGGTGTTTTGTTGAACCGATCGAGTCCCATAACGAGACGCTTGACCTCACCGCACCTGCATCATTTCTTTCGCATTAGAACTGATCGAATAGTTGTAGCATAGAGAATGACTGAAGAGCACTGACTTCGAGAAAAGTTCGTGGATCTGCTCCTCTGTCGTGTAAAAGGAACTGGAACCATCGGTTAGAGAACCATCGCCATACAGCCTGAGTTGTAACCATACAGGTTTCCCACATAAAGAGTGGTCGCATTCGCTAACGGATCGGGGGCCTCTTCTTGCGGTTCGGGTTCATCCTGAAACTTGCGCTTCTTGTTCTGTATCGATTCCGAGTCAACCGTGGTCTGACGACAGTTTGGAAGAGAAGGATGCCGTACCTTTGAGATATAGTAGGCACTAGGCCGGTCAAGCCGGTCCACTGTGTTGCGCGTTAGTATGCTCATTTTCAGACAATGTGCTCAATGTTGGTTGTTGTTGTTGAGCTCTGCGGTGGAGGTGAAAGGGAGCTCCGGAGCTTAAAGAGGAAATTGAGGCTCTTGGCGCGCGCATCCTCCAATTTTCCTCAAGCTCCGACCTCCGTTGCTTCGCATTCCTGCCAGTGACGCTTTTTTTGCTGGTTTATTTATTTGACTATTCCTCGGTGACGGAATAGGATGGGAATAGACTGAGAAGTTCTTCTTCCCTCTCTGTATATCTCTTGCTTTCAACCTTCCTTCATTGGGCGCCGTCATCATGCCGAACGTCGTCAGTTATACTCCTCCCTGGCTATCTCGCCCTTCCCCAGGTGCTAGTCTCTTCTCCAGTACATCTGCGAAGGGCACTGCTTTGGGCATTCAGGGCAAAGCCGACTATAACGGCCCTACTAGGACACTTGCGAAGAGAGGAAATGAAGTGTTTACGGTGGTGGACAATCAGATCCGCTGGTCGAGCCTCACCAGGTTGAAAGATGAATGGCAGCAGCAGCATTCGAAGGCGAAGAAAGGGCTTGCTGCAGGATCTCAGGATAGCACTTCCAGTGTGCATTACAGGGTACGAAGAGAATCTATGGAGCAATAACATGCTTGTATACTGACTGCCGATGGGCATAACTAGGTCTTGACTGTGCCTGTCTATGCGCAAATCCGACAACTGATTCCCTCTCCAAACGGTGCCTTCCTAGCGATTGTGACCGATCACACCGTTCATATCTCCGTCCTCCCCGATTCGTCGCATTTGTCCGGCACCGATGACTCCCCCATTCGCGTAAAGACTTACCAACTCGGTCCTACGACACACGTTATCCCAGAATCCCCGGTGGTCTCTGCACTATGGCATCCGCTTGGCCTACACAGCAACTTAGGAAGCTGCATCGTGACTGTGACCGCGGACGCAGCGGTTCGGGTCTGGGAACTGGATCGGAACAACCACTGGTCGTTCGACCGCCCTACGTTGGCTATCGATTTGCGGAAGCTGGTGGATGGGACATCGTCTGACCAAGATTTCACGCCCTCTGGGTTTGGGAAGAGTAAAGGATTCTCTGCCGATGATGTGGATATGGAAGTCGCATCTGCTTGCTTCGGTGGTACTGGAAGCGAAAGGGAAGACGCCTGGGCACCAATGACCTTGTGGGTTGCCATGAAGCCGGGTGATCTATATGCTCTTTGCCCTTTACTCCCCTCAAGATGGCGGGCACCGTCGACCACGATTCCTTCGCTTTCATCTTCAATCGTCCCGAAATTGGCCGCCTTGGAGGATGACCCGGTGGAATTCGAGGAGCAGTTGACGGCCTGTCGACAGCAGTACGACTGGTTGACAGAAATTGATAATCAAGAACCTTTGCCCATCATGTCCGACCCGGAAAACATTGCTGAATCTGAGATTTTCGCACGCCCTGCCAATCCCAGCGCCATTCCGAGGTTGCAGGGACCGTTCCGTATCGACACAGGTGATGAGCTCGATGATTTGGACCTTTGTGATCTTCTCGTTGTTGCCTCCAAAATCGATACGGAGGATCTCATGAAGGGAGAGGATGAGGAACTGGCAGTGGAGGATAGTACTGAAGACAAACTATCGGCCACTGTCATCTGTCTGTCGACGGCAAGTGGGCGAATTCACGTTTGTCTGGAATTGGACGGTGTTGAAGGACAGTGGCTTCCAAAGGCCAAGAAGAACGCCTTCAGTACTCCTTTTTCCGAGCCCTCTGACCTGGTCCTGGTAGAATCTCTGGACACTGTCCGGGAGGGATCCCAGTTGCCGAACTGGCCCACCTTTACCAAAGATGTCCAGTCCAGATACAATTTCTTTGTGACAACTCCAAGCGATGTCCAGTTCATTTCTCTCGCATCCTGGGCCCAACGACTTGAAGCAGAGCTGCAGTCTGAGGACACTGCTGGCTCCGGTTTCCGCCTTCAAATCCTTTGTGAGGGATCCATCTCTACTAGGAATCGCATCCTTCAGATTGATGGGGATGAGGCTGTTGTCAAGGGCCAGCCGGAACATCTTGCGTCTGCCCTGGTCTACTACGACTACGATCTCGGATATCTCTTGCTCACAAACCATGCATCTCACCCGTATGCTGCTATGCTAGATTCTCCTGAGATCTCCTTCCCATCAGTGGCGGACCTGCGCCCCTTCAACTCGGGCGTCCAAGCTCCTGGATCGCCCATCTTGCCTCCTCGACGACCGCCATACCAGGTCCCTGCTGTTCTGTACTCCGATGCGCCTCTGGACTCGTTCATTGACAAGCACGTCCCGCATCGTCAACGACACTCGCTTAAGGAGCAAGTGCGCCTGTCACCGGCCACGCTCGATTTGGTTGCTGCCGCTCACCGGATTCTGTCCGCTCACACGAATTCCCTCGAACGAGCGGCATCGGATCTGTTCCGTCGCTGCGAGCGACTGCAAGGGGAGATGCAAGATCAATTAAAGCAGCTCTGCGATGTATCTGAACGCATCAAGGGCGTGTCTAGTGAGATTGGCGAAGACGGCCAGCGCAAAGAAGGCACCAAGAGTGGCGAAGCTCTTGATAAAAGGCTCCGGGCCGCCAAGGATAGACAAGACCAGCTCGTTGGAAGATACGAGGCTCTGCGGAGCAAGGTCTTGAGATCCGGCGGTCGGCCGCTGAGTGAGAAAGAGAGATCTTGGGTCTCGGAGGTTCAAGCCTTGTCGGGTTTGGTTGAGGAAGCCAAGCCGGAAGATGAAAGCAAGGAACGTAATCTGAACGAACGACTGGAAGATGTAAGTTCTCCGCTTGGTGGAAGCCAACCATTCATGAAATGATTGCAATACTAACATCGAATAGGTCATGGATCTTGCGACCGATCTTGTTGCTGATAGCAAACGAATCGCAGCCAAGGCACCCTCGCCGACTGAGCCTGGCAGTCCGGCATCTCCATCTGCCGCTCAGCCAAGGGTCCCACAGAGATTACAGCGCGCGAAGATCGCTGATGCGATGAAGATGGTTGAACGAGAGTACGTCCCCTTTATTTCATTTGTTTGCTTGCTCCATTTACTGAGGTTTTGTCACCTAGATCTGCGGTCATCGAGTCGATCACTGCGCGTTTGGAACGATTGAATACGAGCGTCTAGGTTTTGGCGATTTAGTTTGATATTGAGGCGTATGATCTAGCATTCAAATTTACGTGATATTCCGAGGCAATAAAACAACATTCACCTTTCTATACTACCATTATTTTCCCATAGACAAAATCCATCACTCCATCTCATCAAAGCAAGCCCGTCGCACACGCTCACACCCTCTCTTAATAACCTCAGGATCACAAACCCTAGAAACATCGCAGGTAACCAATTTTGGACGACGAATCCGTTTGCCTTTACCCTCTCCACCACCATTCCCCTCTTGTCCTTCTGCGCCCTTCTCTGCCTCTCCCTCTTTCTCTCCCTCGGACTGTGTACCCGCCATCGCCTCCGCCGCCGGAGTCTCCATCTCCCTCACCAACTCAACCCATCTAGTCCGTTCCTTTGCATCATCGCGACACTCCCAGCACAAATCATCTTCGTATTCGGTCTGCGTGAGCACCGTGCCGACGCAGTACTCGCGGTAGGGGCAGAGCTGGTATATGTCGTCGCAGATGCAGCCGCAAAAGGTGTATTTGGTGGTCCAGTAATGGCACATTTCTTTTTGCTTCTTTGGGTATGGGATGTGATACAAATTGTGAGGTTTTGGTTTAGATGTAGATAGTTAGGATAAGGATTGCTATGAGAACATTTCGCCATGGTATGCTATGGGAATATATATCCTGTCTTGCTTATAACAAAGAATCATTCAACAAGAGACAAAATGATAAACACCATCCAAAGTTCCTACAGTGTCTGAGATCACCTATGGAATCCCATTATCTAATATATCTTTGTTGGAATACTCACCAAGACACAATACAAGGGAAACCGTAGGGCTGTCATATCACGTGATATCCCCAAAAAAGACAGACAGGTAACCTTATCAGGAGGTACAAAATTAAACCTAATTTGCATATCGATGTAGGCAGTTGTAGGCAGCAGTAGCAGTTATGTTGTATGTAGATATTGCTATTACAGTCTAAGCTACAGTCGGTTACCTGGATTATGGTGGAAACAGAGATGAAGGAAATTGATTGAGTAGATCTAAGAAACTTGAAACCTGTAGTAAAAAGAAGAAACGCCAGGGTACATTTGAAGGAATTTCCAAGTCATAGATTTCGGTCACAATTTGAGAAAAATGAAACACAAATACACACAGGGGGGAATATGAGAAAAAAAA